>NC_054537.1:11801309-12101309 GCF_017654505.1 Polyodon spathula | reverse complement strand
CAATAGCAAAACTCTCATAATGCCCTGGGGCGCGCTACTCACCGAATGCACTCCAGTGTTTGCAAGCAAACATCTGCGCCTTAGTTGTGCATTCATCAAAAAATTAAAATCTCCTTTCAAAAGTAGGCGTCAAACATATGAAAAAAAGTCAAATGGAATATTTCTTTTTTAATATGAATCAACAGACCTTAGAACTCATACTCTACTTGCTACATTATTACTATAATTTATTTGAATCTTGCAAATTCCCAAGGACAGTAGTTTAGTTAATTGTGTAACATCTTCATTAAAAGCAATCAGATTGGAATTATTAACAGCTCCATTGTTCTTCCTTTGCACAAGAACATTTAGGTCTCTTAATGGGGGGGGCATTACACTGTCCTAGAAAATATGACAGAAACTTCTCTACATTGCATATTATTTTAAAAGCCTAAGTTGGGTGTGATTTAGAAAAAAACAGAACACCAGAGTCATTTCGTACAAAAAAAAATAAATTAAAAAAAAATTATATACTTTCCAGAACAATCCAGGCAAAACCAGAATGGGTGGCAACCTAAGCTTGAGTGCATTCATCATTAAAATTGATAGCAGTTAATTATATCTCATATTTAAAAAGAATCTACATGTCATCTAAGTGGAGCAAGCAATCCAATATAAAGCTATTTTAGGACTCTGAAAATGAATAATATCATTATTTTGCCCTGCTACCAGGGATTTACAAAATAATTTGAATACCAACCTGTAACAGAAAGCGAAAGAATTTGAACTGTAAATCTCCCTCCCAACCAGAAAGGGCGCTGTATAACGTTGGTGGTATGCTTCCTCCTAGATGGGAAGCCTTAACGGTAGGCAGAAACCGGA
Organism: Polyodon spathula; assembly: GCF_017654505.1. NCBI lineage: Eukaryota > Metazoa > Chordata > Actinopteri > Acipenseriformes > Polyodontidae > Polyodon > Polyodon spathula. The sequence goes on along the minus strand of NC_054537.1, from coordinate 12,100,448 downwards.
AGGTGACCACATTAGGGGGAGCGCGTAGCTGCACGTACACGACTGGTTGTTTGCAGAGAGGAGTTTTGTGGTACAAAGTGGAAGCAGCTCTATCAGTGCCAAGCCTTGCACTGAAATGTAAATCTGCAGCCGGAGCTTGTTGTGTGGAATTACATGTTTTGTTTGTCGCAGAGGAGGACTGAGAAGAAAGGGCACTACAGCCACACAGCCAGCACACACCCCTGATCCTCACGATCCTGACTGCCCAGCATCGAAATGCACCATGACTCTCCCCTCGAACTCGTGATGTAGTAACGAGAGCTTTAGTAGCAAGTGATTTTCAAATGAAATGTGTTAATTAAATCAATCTGTTAATGCTTTGAAATTGAGTTGATGAGGTCGTTAATAAACACATTTCTTGTTAAAAAGTTAATTGTCGCAGGTCACCTACATCACTTCCTGTCTCAATGACTAGCTGTTATGGAAACTAGTACTAGCATACAGGGAGACGGCTCTCCCACCAGCGAGCTGCAGCCAAATGGAAATAAAACATAATGGGAATATTTATGTTGTGTATAATTTGTAAACTAAATTTAAAATTCTATATTTTGTCATTGAGAATGTAAATTTATTTAGAACACTTCACATATAAAATGCTGATTTACAATTATCTGGTTTATGGGTAAAAATTGGACGGCACGGATTAAAAAAATAAAAATAAATAAAAATTAAACCCCACTAGTCATTTATCACAGATATTTTGCCATAGCTTACTACATACGATATATCCTGTGTACGCCCGTTCTTCATTCTTGTGGGGATAAGACGCAGCTGTTAAAAGCTAATGACTCGTTGCACATCCACAATCACCTCAGGAAACTTTATTGTAATATCTAATATGCTGTTTTCTATACCAAGACTTCAGTTGTATAATTCAAATAAAATCTATGGTAGAGGTCAGCTGTCATATAATGTACGTATGCAGAATTCAAATACGCTACAGTTAATTAAAACCCTCCTTTTCCAAGTGGAAATTAACTCCTGTTAAACATGGAATTGCTTTTAAATTCCCATGCAAACAAAAGAAATAGTCGCAAGAAGCCCTGCTCGTTAAGATGTTAACATTATTTCGCAAATCAACATAATTTCGGAAATCACATTAGGGCAATTATTTAATAATGAAATAGGCACAATGATTGCTTGAAAATGCCAAAATCAATGCTGCATACATATTTCTTGATTAATGCTGGAGTTACTATTTACGACCTTTTGAAAATCCTGCCCAGAGGGTCCTCAGAAATGCATAATTATTGCACAGTACCTTGATGCACATTCATATATTGGTACATGTATATAGCCAATACAATCTGAAGCGCCTATAGATTGGTGCACAATTAAGTAAGTTCATGCTCACCATGTACAGTGTGACAGATGAACAGATATGATCACTGCATAAAGATCCCCATTTTACAATAGCATTATTATCCTCCACTGTGGTCATCCCCATGCTAGGTAACTGCCCACTGGCCTTGTTGTAATGGTGAAGTTACAAGGAGCTTGCATGGTTTTTGTATCTAATGACTCTTATTTATTGTGGTCAACAAGCACGCTGGAATTGTTATGCAGGAATCTGATGTTCAGTAAACAAGAGTTCGTCTCAGTTCACTTCTTATTCACCTCTTAAGAGAAGTTGCAATCTTTTTTCTGTTTCTATGGTAAATCTTACAGCTGAATGAATGAGGATCAGTATTTTTTTTTTAATCGTCTGTTTCTTTGCCATGGGGCCAGATTACAGAATTTGAATGGACATTTTATCCAAATGTTGGGTTTTCATCACAATTCATTGGAGGGTTTATAAAAGTTTATGTATAAACACTGACAATTACAGGAGGATTAATCTGTAGCACTTCCGTTTCTAAAAGTCAGCAGATTAGTTTAGGCTTGTTAATTATCTCAAACCATGGAAACTTGCTAAATCAAGAAACCTGCTTTATGCAGTCGTTTCATAATTCCAACATCCAATTTTGTATGCAAGTATAAAGCAAAAAACTAACACTATTAAAGCACTCTAAATAAGACAGATCTTCAGGCAGGGAACTCACATCCAAGTCACTAATTTGACATGCCTGCTGAGGTCTTCAAACACAAAAACAATGTGCTGGTTTATGGTAGAATGAATTTCCTCCTCAATGGTCATGACCTCAACTGTTTATTTTTGGGCACCCTGTTCATGGCTCCACCAAGGCGAGAGACCTCCTGATAAATCTGATCCTGGGTCTTGGCTATTTACAAGACTAGGAAGTGCAAGATTGCCAAGAAGGGTCTCTTTGACTGTGGAGCCATGTTCAGGGCCCTGGTCTGGTCCCAGGTTATTTTGGAGCATGCAGCAATGCAGAGTCCACTGGTGATATGATGGCCTTTGTCAACCAGTGGGCTCCGTACCATCCTTTTTGATTTACTTTTAAAATTAAATATTTAATTCACAGTCCTTTTTCTAACCGTTTTTTCTTTAAAATGTGTTAAATATGTCTTTATTAGCACCCTCTTTTTGAGGGTGTAAATCGAATTAGTCCCATACAGATATTTAACAAGGACTGATACTGTGCAGGCTTCATAAACTGTGCTGTGTTGAAGAACCACAAGAGCAGCCTGTCTTCAAAAAAAAAAAAAAAAAGAAAAGAAAAAGAAAAAGATGAGGGAAACAAAACAAAATCCCAGACATAACGTTACACAAATACAAAAACCAAAATACCGACAGTACATTTTTCCACTACATAATGTTCTTATAATAATAATAATAATAATAATAATAATAATAATAATAATAATAATAATAATAATAATAAATACACACATACCTCACTCTGAATTCCGCATTTTTCCTGAATTTTTTTTTGTATAATTGGGGATCCACTATACAGGCAGCCTATATGAGTTCAACAAATTCCTCGATAGATGCTAATCCACCCAGGCATTTTTCTAAGCTAGTTCGGTAAGTCTTGATGTTAAGCCCCTTATTTGTCTTTTAGAACAAATTCAACTTTTTTTTTTCATGTTTATGTTCTTGTTAAACAAAATTTTGCCATATGCATAGGTGCTGACGTGGGTAGCCCACAGCAATACTATAAGAGACCACTAGCCCTAATTCCCAACTATTTTGCTAATTTCATACATTTTGGGGTACAAATGTGAATTTCTTGTTCTTTGTACCCTTAAGACTAACAACATGAATTGCATATTATCTTACTGCTAAGGGACAGAAAAGTCTGAGCTTAAAGCAGTCAGGAATCCAATCACCAGCCATGAATATAGCAAATGTATAAAGGATACAAATATCTTTCTGTGCTTTGCGAAGAGACTAGTTTTTATTTGTAGTAGCTTCTGTAATTTTGTATAAACATGTTAAAAAACAACAAAATTATAAAGAACTCTTATTTTATGAGTCACCTGCAAATGGCAATAATTTGAAACAATGAATAAATGGTATCACATAAAAAAATATATATATTGAATGAAGAGGTCTCTAAACCCCTTGTACTGTATGCTTTTTTTCTATTGGGTCAGAGAAGCTTGCCAGGGCTACTTTCAGCAGATCTCAGTGGTTAGTAAAAAGTTGTGGGGGATTTTGTCACAAACGGGATCCTAACTGTTTAGGTCTTGTGAACATATGATATGGCTTTTAAACTTATTGCCATACAAAAGAAAAAACATACTTTTTAGTCAATTTGCATGGCTTTTTAACATGAGAAGATGATTTATCCACCTTTAGCCTTACCATGTTTTGGCAACACTCTTGCTATAGCGAGGAATGATGATATGGAGATGGAGAGAGAGTTTCTAAACTTCATGTAAACCAAGCCATTGATATCACTTATACTGCAAGGGGACAGCATTTCACTGAACCATGGCAATATTTAATAAAAAGCATCATATTAGCATTACAAATTATGGAAAATATATACAGACAATGGCTTGTGGAACATTTGTGCAATAATTTAAGGTTTTACAGAAAGTTAGATTTGTAAGAGCTTTGAGAACAGGATTATACAATTGTTTTTATTATGATAATGTTATATAACAATAATAATAAAGTCCTATAGTATGCTGTAATATTGTACAGGATAAACTCAATTCGCACTTACCCTTTTGTTCTCTCTGCACACCAGCTGCAAGTAGGTCAGGCTCTCCAAGACTGATATCATTTAGTCTGGTGCCGAGACACTCCATGCAGAGCAGTTTGCACCATTCCTCTGCCTCCAGCTCTGAACAAAGATATTTAAAGGAGCCGACATGAACACGCAGTCAAAAAAGTTAAGTTAAAAGTTAAGACATTCGTCAGGTAGACATTTTAAGTGTTCTTCAATAAATAATGACAGCTATTGAAATGCACTTCAGGACAGCAACTGAAGTGACTATAAGCGACCAAATTTTGAGAAACAGATTGCATGAGTCAAGTTTGAAGTAAAGAAGACCAGCTATAGATCCTCAGCTGAACCCACAATACCAAAGAGACTGCTGATTAATGCCTTCATCACCAGAACTGGCAGCCGTCATCTGTGGGCACCTGTTCTGTTCACTGATGAATCAAGATTTTACAAATTAACACATCTTTGAATATGGACAGCCTCAATGCATCACTGCTGAATATGACCATTTGAGGGTGCAACTGAGTTTGTTCTGGTGCAAAATAATGCCTGTTGTCATATTAGGATTGTCATGGATTATCTTGAGCAGGGGACTATAGAGTTTATCGATTGGCCAGCAGGAAGACTGGACCTTAATCCCATAGAACACCTTTGGGATCTTCTAGGGAATTGTGTTAATCAGTAATGTAACCCTCCATGTGACAACAGACATATCTAGATATATAAATTGAGATCCTCTGTGAAACAATCTAATCGTTAAAGCAAATATTTAAAAACTAGGACATCCTGGATCTATATCCCAAGTCAAATATAATGTATTACATGATGTTTGTATTCAATTAACATATCGCCAATATTGTATTAATCAAATCAAAACAAATAGTTATCCATGTTTGCTTTGCTTATTGGATTAACTTTTAATTTCACCCATAGCTAAAAAGTTAACTCAGTTGGGCCTTCAGTGAACATAAACTCTGAATACCCTCTCAAAAAATACACAGGCCCTTAACTTTCTATAACTGACACACTTTTAACAACATTTGGATAATTAAGACTACTAAATACAGTAGAACCCCAAAGCTAGTAAAACCAAACTTACGAACTGATGAGTCTTTCAAACCCCCACTTTCAAACGGAAGCATGCAATCACCCAATCATGTGTGCAATGCAACCAGATGGGCACTCCTGTATAAGTGGCAAACTGATCATGGAGAAGGCAAAACGTTTCTGGACATTTAAATCTGTGTTTTTGCTACAGTTATGACTTCAGTGTTAACTTCAATTTAGCCATTTTCCATTTAAAGCACGATTTTAAAGCCTTTAGAATCATAACAATATGAGTATTGCATTTCTGTGCTGTATCCTTTTATTCTTCAAATTGAGGGTGTAGATAGCAGGTGTATACATTTATTAAACCATTGAAAAATAATTCAACTCTGAGGTTGTACTGTAACAAAATGTTACGACTGGAAGCTGAAATTACATTCTTCAAACACCCTTTTCTTCTATCAATACAGTACTGGTGAGCGATAATTAGTTAGTTTGAAATTCAGGCTTTAAATCGCTGATAATAGGTGCATAGGCGACAATTCTGTCAGTGCTCTGGGGCTCAAGCACCAATGGGGAAAAAAAAAATGTCCCACAGTGTACAAATAAATCACCTGTTCTGTCAAATTATAGTGTGGATGCTTCACAATCAGGACTGTTACTGCAGCGTTTAAAAAGTAAGACACACTGGTGGCTCTGATAAACCGGAAGGCGATCCTTCACATATTCAAACGTGATTTATATAAAGTCCCCCAGCTTTCTTGAAAAGATCTGTTTCCCTTCTTTTTTTCTTTTGTATTTGTTATGTTTGTCAGTTCTGGCAGATTCTATTGTACTTGCTGAAGGTTTTTTTTTTTTCCCACTGGTATGTGAGTACATTAATTATTATTTGTAGTAATTCATAATTATTTAATCACCCCCAACTCCACAAACCAGCCAGCTTTTTATAAATAACAACACATGTAATGAGCAATAAAAGAAACATTTTATTTGTGTCATCTGTGTCAATCTCAGGTGGAGCTTTGTGGTCAGCAAGGTATCACAGCTGAGAGAATATTTTTCCCATCTGATGCTGTCAGTGCCAGTTTAACAGGTGCTTGATCGATCTGTACGAGCATTTACTAAGGTGCCTTTGTTCAAAAAATCTATATTTACAACAGTGTTTAGTTTTTATGAAAATAAAATTGAAACCTGTTTTTAGGGACCCCATCTGTTGCTGTTGATTCCAACTGCAAGTTTCAAAAGGTACTAGTCCTTTCGACAAGTACCACAATATTGTTCGTTTCTAACCATGCCTAACCTGTAAATATGATACACTTATTTCCACTGATCCAAAAATGTCTCAGAAATTTTAAATATTCTGGTTTGCAAGTGATGCCTTGGTTTGCATGAAGACATGCTCTATCACAATAAAGTTCTACTAATTTTCTTTAATCCTCTTGGATGAAAACTAATGCAGCAAAGCATTTAAGAAAATTAATTTTACACAAGTTCATGAATATGTATTTAATACATGGATGAGTATGAGGATCAGAAATGAACAAATAAATGCATTTCTGTTGATGGCATGCACAGTTTATTATTCTAGAAAGCTCCATTTGTCTAAATGTCTGTATAATGAAGACAGAAACACTGAGCCAAAAGGGACGCTACAAAACTTTCAGTCTAATGCGCATAAGGGGCTGTTAAAGGATATTTATGTTTTCTTAATTTTGTTATAATTATCATTGGTTAAGATTGTCTTTTATTTGTAATATTTAACATTTATACAACTTGTGAAGATGCATATATAGTTTAAAAAAGGTTTTTACACATTTCACTAACATGAATTCACGGTAAACACGGTAATCAGTGTAACAAAAACATAGGAAAATGGAAGTTACATCCATAACCTCCTGCTGCTAGTTTTAGACGGTAAACGAAGACTATACTGAAGACAGTTTGCTCTCTAAATACCCACCAAACCCTGATGGCACATCCAAGACATTTGGATAAGATATTAAGCACAACTGTGGTTATAAAGAGGGAACAACAGTAAGCGAGGTTAAATCAAAGGATGTTTTGCAACTAGAGTATTCATATATTAAATGTAATGGCAAAAAGTGGACAGATTTAAATTATTTATTTTACTCCAGTTCTCTCTGATAATGAATTTGTCCCAGGAGTTAATACTACAGGCAGACAGAGCTTGCCTCAAGCTGAAATTGCAAAAAATATCTACACTTGATTATCTACTGGCTGTTTGCAGCAGGTTCCAAATTAAAATATAATTTACAGTATTTAAAATAAAAACATACCATTATCTAAGAAGCTTCGGTCTTTTTTTTAAAGTTTCTTAGAGTTGCCATCTGTCCGGGTTTGACCCGGACAGTCCGGGAATTGGCATTTGTGTCTTGGTGGCAGGAATGAACAAATCCGAATGCCCTAATGTCCAAGTTTAAATGAAATACATAACACATAACCAACTTTCCTTTAATATTTTCTTTAGTGTACATTGGTCATTTAAAGGAATGAATTTCCATTCAATTACTGATGTAAAGCAGTGATAAAGAGAGAAAGAGTCTATGCTATAAATCTCCCTACAGACCAGAAAGGGCGTTGTATAAGGTTGGTAGTACACTTTCTAATAGACAGGTTGACTCAACGGTGGGCGGAAACAGGAAGTCGGCCATCTTGGAGGAAGCACGATTGGGACAGGCAGCGATTGGTTACACCCGGGCGCCATGCTGATTGCAGGGACGAGTTGGGTAGTACAAAGGAGACACAGTTATGTGACTATGACTCCTTGTGCTGAAACATAACATACAGCCAGAGCTTTTGCCTGTTTGTTTGTTTTTGTTATGTGTTCTTTCTTGTAGAGGAGGATCATGGAGCAAGCTGATGCTGCCACGGAGCCAGCCCAGCTCAATGAGCACTACCCTCACCTCACAAGACCAGCACTCACCTCATCTGTGCTGTTTGAAGAGCACAATTTCCTGCACGGGGATGTATATTTATTGTTGTTGTTTTGTTTTGGCCTGCAAGCCAGCCGTGTACCCCTTATTGGAAGAGGAGTGGCCCTTTTTGTTATTATTTAATAAACATAGACGTGTTAGGAGTACACTACTGTTTGGACTGTACCACAACAGTCGCACCAAGCATACTGTTGTAGTGATGTATGAATCGCGAAACATTAGTTCTGAGTACCCTTCAAACTGAAATTGAAAGTCAAGTGAAATAGTTTGAATATGGCAGCACTAGACAAGGGTTTTCGTTCCTCAATCCTACAGGAGGTGCTTATCTGCACTGCTATATAACAAGATAACCTTTCTATAATTAGATTAATTTAATATTTTTGGGCTATGTTTAGTTTCTATCTCCGAAAATATCCAATTTTGATAAATAACAATAAACAAACAGAAAAACACCCACAGACCAAATAAAAAGTTAAATGAAAAGTTCAAGACCTAGCTATAATTTTGCATAGAAAGAACAAATTTCCTGAAAAGTACTGGCATTCTGTTTGCTTTTAAAAATAGTTTTTAAAATGCTAACTGTAACTGTATCAAAAGAAATTACTTAAAATAAATATATCTTTAAAATATTACATCCCAACATCTAGCCACTAGCTTGTTTTTCTTCAAATTACTGTGCTTTGTGAAAGACACATCATTATAACAGTGCCTAATAAAGAAGCATTTCTGATGTTATAATAAATGAGGGTTAATGAATTTGGTTTTAAGGGGATTCAATACCACTATGAAATAGTGCCCTTAAAAAAATAGTGGCATAGCTAAATGCCTTATTATTTGGATGCAGTGCATTTTATTGAAGTAATTTGTTTTATGGCTAATAAAAAGCAATCATGGAGTGACATACAAGGCATGCTATGGAATTTTAATAAGGAAAGGCAATATTCTTAACTGGGCCATGGCAAGCCAAGGTTTTGTCTAGTGATTAAATAATTTACAAACAGATGTAGCAGATGTAAAGTTAATAGTAAAACAGACAGTTCTATACAGATTTGAAAAGGAAGAAAAGAGGGAAGAAAAGTATACCTTTCTATACAATATTACATACATATCATTATAAATATAAAATAAACATACCTCATAATGCTGTGCTAGCATTACTTCTGATGTAAACCCCACAATTTTTTGTACTAGATCATTATTTTCCAAACAACTGAATATGACTGCACTCAGGTTTTCTGCATTACAGCATTCAGATATTACTGCTTGGTTTAAATTTCACCTGCTCCAACATTTACAAAACAATGGTAAATAATAAAGTTGAGTCGTGTCACTTTGGACAGTGCTTTAGTCACACATGATGTTGATAAACAGTGGTGCTGCTGATGATTTCAGGGTTCTGCTAGAAAGGTAGCCACCAATACTTAATGTTTTGGCAAACATTTTTGCAGTACAGTGCAGTATTTGGAAGTCAGTAGAACTGGTGTTGATTTTTGTGGCAGTTAGTAACTTAGCTTTTGCCAAAATATGTAGGCAAGACCAATATCATTCTGTGCATCTTTTTGGTCCAAGTTTACAAATGCCGGCATGCACCGAAAAGACTTGGAAACTGTACACATGAATACTTCAAAGCATGTTTCAGCTTGAAAAGTGTTAAGTGATCCTTCTCAGCATCGCCTAACATTCAGCAATGCATCATGCCAAGATACAGCTGAAGATGTGTCTACAAAGTGTTGACATTGACAGCCTAGTCACTGTAACATACATGTATTCCACCTGCAGCTCAAAGCGTAAAGAAAGCAGAAGTGAAATACAGAAAGATCTTAAAACACATACAACAAGGTGTCTGTCAGTGTGGAGAGCCTTTAATCATTTGCTTCAGAAACCGCCTCTTCTGAAGTCATTTTTTAGTTGAGAAGGTTGTGATGGAAATGCGTAGACAGGGAAACCGTGGGGACCTTCTTTGTGACCCTACAACTGATGAAATGTACTTGACATTTCTTGCCTCCTTCCCTCAAGTATTTGAAAATTTCAATCTCCTTTTAGTCTGAACATCCAGTACTGCATAAGCTTTATCCTGCCATGGAACAGTTGCTGCAGTCATTGCTCTCAGAGTTTGTAAAGGTGGCTGTAATTGCATCAGAGGCATATTCATTACATGTTGATTACAAGACTGTGGATAATCAGGTGGATGATCAAGATTTTAGTTTTGCCACCCAACAAGTCATCAGCAATAATGATTACTTAGCACCCTCAAGCCTTTGAAAGTTGTACTCTGAAGTAAAGTCACTTTATGTAAAATGTCCATGTGACAGGGAAGATCTGTGCTGGCTATCGGGCGCATGTGTAATCCTGCAGGCGGCGGGTCGGAAGCCCTGTCAATCATGGAGATGACACATGAGAGGCTGGGTGAGGGTGTGTCGCATGAATCTCTTTGACTGGCCAGGAGGCGGGTCTCGTGGGAGTGGTTGATTAATAAAAATGACATTCTTTTATTCCTTCGTGCTTGCCCTTGCACAGTACAATGCAGCAGGAGCTCTGCTTGAAGACCTGGAGTTAATAAAGAATGACAGTATCTGGAGCAAGCACAAGACAAGGCAACTGGTTTTCTGATACTGCAGCAAACGGCAGTGAGGAAGCAGGCAGGCAAGCATGGCTGAAGAAGACAGCCGCCAGTTTAGAATTCCACGTACCCATACTGGATCAGTTCAGTCAATAGGACGTTATCATTTAGTTTAGGGGGAAGGGCAACCCCGATAAAGTATAATAGAGCGTAATTCGACCTTGCGCCTCTCAGACTAGCAGAGGCTGGAAAACTCTGCTGGAAGTAGAACTCTTCTTTGTAGTTTTATTAGTGTTTATTTTCTCTTTTTATTTCCCCTTTTGATTACAGGCTATTATTTCTGTAAATGAATATGTATCAAGAACTCAGGGTGATACCATGGCTGATATATCCCTAGTGCAACCCCTGTGCGGAGTTTTCAAAGACACTTTCAAAGACTCCTGTGTGTTCAATGAATTACACACACCCTCCCACAGCGTAACAATTCAAAAATAACTTGCCCTTGAATGACAAAAAAATCAAAAGGTGCTGTGTTGTTGGATCCTAACCAAAGGGAACTTTGTGACATTGACAATATTGTGGAACTAATGAGCTTGATCAACTGCACAGAGAATTTTGAAATATCAGCTGTTGGATATCTCAGAAGAGCAGGTGCAAGTTGAGTGCACTGACACATATTGGGACTGGATGTCAAAATCAAAGAATACTGATACAGCCAATCTTAATTTCCCCCTACTCTTCACAGTTGCCAGGGCTGCTGTTCTTGTTTTGTCCCATGGCATTGCAGATTCCAAAATAGTTTTAAGCATGGAAAGGAATAACAAGACTGAATTTCACTCCTCACTGTCTACTGAGAAGACACTCGTTTTAATACTTCAAACATCTGCCTACAGTGTGTTAATCCATGGAGAGAAGCAATAAAAGTGAGATTGATATATCAATTTAGTTATTCTTTTGGCATCATGTTTGTTTGCATATATTTTAATGTAGCTGTAGGTTAAAGCAATACAACAAGGTTGCAAAACTAGGCCATGTGTAGAACAAAACATCTTATATAGGCAGGTATGATGTACACCCACCATCCTGATAATAATTTTATCAATCTGACCCAGAGTCCCTCAATACTTTGAAAACAAATATGCAGTACTGTGCAAAAGTTTTAGGCAGGTGTGAAAAAATGCTCTAAAGTAAGAATGCTTTAAAAAATAGACATGTTAATAGTTTATATTTATCAATTAACAAAATGCAAAGTGAGTGAACAGAAGAAAAATCTACATCAAATCAATATCTGGTGTGACCACTCTTTGCCTTCAAAACAGCATCAATTCTTCTAGGTACACTTGCACACAGCTTTTGTATGGTTAGCGTGCTCGTCCCATCTCATTCAGTTTTTGCAGTACTCACACTTCACCCTCTGACGACTTCACATGTGGCATTTTAATTATAAAAATGAAACTGACAAAAAAAAAAAAAAAAAAAAGATATTCCCACAACTTCCGAAACTGTTTTCTGCAATTAAGTTCACGCAATGTTTATAATACACGGCAACTGCAGCGTACCAAATGTAGACCACCTGATGTGTCTAACTAGTGGATTAAGCAGGTTTAGTCCACTTAATCGAACTAAAGTTAGTACACCTGCTAATCCTGTTTGAAGTTAATCACAGGAAGATCATCTGGTAAATCAGACTAAACAAGATCCTGATTGCACCATACAAAATCAGATTCGTGATGATCCTTTTCAAATGGATTAATTGAGTACTGTGAAGGACAAGGCTAACGCAGTACGCTTGTTCATCCTAAGCATTTACTGCTTACATTTTTTTGCAGGCACAGCTGCATTTTTCTTCTGAAATGAACGGTACATCGAAAACTTTATTCCGTACATTTCTTATGTCCATCACATTCAGGCAGCAGGAAAAAGACATGACATTTATTTTTACTTAAATATGTTTGATGTAATAAAAACAAACCTAAAAGGGATTATACAGCTATGGCCAATTTTTTATTTGCATCACCTACAACTTTAGGTTTGAGACAGTTAATTGAAACTACAAAATGATATTATAAAAATCTACCAGAAAGCATAATATTAGTACAGTGTTTCATGGTGATGCAAAACGTATAGGTTAGTCCCCATTATTAGTTTAACTTGTTCCAATCAGTTAAACCAATCATCTGTTTGGTGAGCTGCAATCAGGATTAAGCTAGTACAGATTTGAAGGGTTTTCTAGTCCGTATTTTAGTCCACTTGATGTTGATTAAACCACTGGTACACTGCATTTGACCCGTTCTGTCCTTGTCAGGTTCACTGTAAGTGTATTTTGTAAATTAGAAGCAGAGGAATAGATTCCCTGAACACCGGAAAATAAATTGGTTTATGTTACTTTCAAACACCAATACAAATCTTTTTAAAATGGGCAGACATTATTATTATTTATTATTATTATTATTATTATTATAGGTAGTGCTAAAACTACGTGCTAAAACTATTGAAAACTTTACCCAAAAAATTACCTTGTGAAAGTATAAATACAGTGGCTCTCAAAAGTATTCACCCTACTTGGACTTTTCTAACTTTTTTATTGTTACAACATGGAATCAAAATGGATTTAATTAGGAGTTTTTGCTGCTGATCAACACAAAAAAAGTCCATAATGTCAAAGTGAAAAATAGAATCTACAAATTGTTCTAAATTAATTACAAATACAAAACAGAAAATAATTGATTGCATAAGTATTCACCCCCTTGAGTCAATATTTGGTAGAGGCACCTTTGGCAGCAATTACCACCATTTGGATAAGTCTCTACCAGCTTTGCACATCTGGGCACTGCAATTTTTTCCCATTCTTCTTTGCAAAATTGCTCAAGCTCCGTCAAGTTGGATGGGGACCTTTGGTGAACAGCAATTTTCAACTCTTTCCACATATTCTCAATTGGATTAAGGTCCTGGCTTTGACTGGGCCACTCCAGGACATTGACCTTTTTGTTTTTAAGCCACTCCAGCATGGCTTTGGCTGTATGTTTAGGGTCATTGTCCTGCTGGAAGATAAATCTTCTCCCAAGTCCCAGGTCTCTTGCAGACTTCAGCAGGTTTTCCTCCAGGGTTTCTCTGTACTTTGCTGCATCCATTTTGCCCTCTATCTTCACAAGCTTTCCAGGCCATGACGTAGAGAAGCATCCCTTAGCATGATGCTGCCACCACCATGCTTCACGGTAGGGATGGTGTTCTCAGGATAAGAACTTAAGAACATAAGAAAGTTTACAAACGAGAGGAGGCCATTCGGCCCATCTTGCTCGTTTGGTTGTTAGTAGCTTATTGATCCCAAAATCTCCTCAAGCAGCTTCTTGAAGGATCCTAGGGTGTCAGCTTCAACAACATTACTGGGGAGTTGATTCCAGACCCTCACAATTCTCTGTGTAAAAAAGTGCCTCCTTTGTCTAAACTCCATTTGTGACCCCTGGTCCTTGTTTCTTTTTTCAGGCTGAAAAAGTCCCTTGGGTCGACACTGTCAATACCTTTTAGAATTTTGAATGCTTGAATTAGGTCGCCACGTAGTCTTCTTTGTTCAAGACTGAACAGATTCAATTCTTTTAGCCTGTCTGCATATGACATGCCTTTTAAGCCCGGAATAATTCTGGTCGCTCTTCTTTGCACTCTTTCTAGAGCAGCAATATCTTTTTTATAGCGAGGTGACCAGAACTGCACACAATATTCAAGATGAGGTCTTACTAGTGCATTGTACAGTTTTAACATTACTTCCCTTGATTTAAATTCAACACTTTTCACAATGTATCCGAGCATCTTGTTAGCCTTTTTTATAGCTTCCCCACATTGTCTAGATGAACACATTTCTGAGTCAACAAAAACTCCTAGGTCTTTTTCATAGATTCCTTCTCCAATTTCAGTATCTCCCATATGATATTTATAATGTACATTTTTATTTCCTGCATGCAGTACCTTACACTTTTCTCTATTAAATGTCATTTGCCATGTGTCTGCCCAGTTCTGAATCTTGTCTAGATCATTTTGAATGACCTTTGCTGCTACAACAATGTTTGCCACTCCTCCTACTTTTGTGTCGTCTGCAAATTTAACAAGTTTGCTTACTATACCAGAATCTAAATCATTAATGTAGATTAGGAATAGCAGAGGACCTAATACTGATCCCTGTGGTACACCACTGGTTACCACACTCCATTCTGAGGTTTTTCCTCTAATCAGTACTTTCTGTTTTCTACATGTTAACCACTCCCTAATCCATGTACATGTGTTTCCTTGAATCCCAACTGCGTTCAGTTTGAGAATTAATCTTTTGTGCGGGACTTTGTCAAAAGCTTTCTGGAAATCTAAATAAACCATGTCATATGCTTTGCAATTATCCATTATTGATGTTGCATCCTCAAAAAAATCAAGCAAGTTAGTTAGGCACGATCTCCCTTTCCTAAAACCATGTTGACTGTCTCCCAGGACCCTGTTACCATATAGGTAATTTTCCATTTTGGATCTTATTATAGTTTCCATAAGTTTGCATATAATAGAAGTCAGGCTTACTGGTCTGTAGTTACCTGGTTCAGTTTTGTTTCCCTTTTTGTGGATCGGTATTACGTTTGCAATTTTCCAGTCTGTCGGTACCACCCCTGTGTCAAGAGACTGCTGCATGATCTTGGTTAGCGGTTTGTAAATTACTTCTTTCATTTCTTTGAGTACTACTGGGAGGATGTCATCCGGCCCAGGGGATTTGTTTATTTGAAGAGCTCCTAGTCCCTTTAACACTTCTGCCTCAGTTATGCTAAAGTTATTTAAAACTGGATAGGAACTGGATGACATGTGGGGCATGTTGTCAGTATCTTCCTTTGTAAAAACTTGTGAAAAGTAATCATTTAATATATTTGCTATTTTTTTTTCTTCATCTACGATTTTGCCATTTGTATCTCTTAAACATTTAATCTCCTCTTTGAATGTTCTCTTGCTGTTGTAATATTTGAAAAACACTTTGGAATTGGTTTTATCTCCCTTAGCAATGTTCATTTCTATTTCTCTCTTGGCCTTTCTAACTTCCTTTTTGATTTGCGTTTGCAGTTTTGTGTACTCTTTCTGCGTACTTTCTTTTTGGTCCTTTTTTAATGCTCTGTAAAGTGCCTTTTTCGCTGAATATTTTTTTTAATTGATCTATTAAACCATTTTGGCAATTTAGTTTTACATTTAGATTTGTCTACTTTAGGGATATAATTGTTTTGCGCCTCTAGTACTACATTTTTGAAGAACAACCATCCTTCTTCTGTGGGTGTTTTCTCTATTTTACTCCAATCTACTTCTGTTAGTCTCTGTTTCATACCTTCATAGTTTGCTTTTCTAAAATTGTAAACCTTAGCTTTAGTCATTACTTTTGGGGATTTAAAAAACAATAGTTATTCTATCTTCGTTATTTGAAAAGACTAAATCAAGGCATGCCTCCCCTCTAGTCGGTGCCTTGACAAATTGTGTTAGGAAGCAGTCATTTGTCATTTCCACCATTTCTATTTCATCCTTTGTGCTACCCACCGGGTTTTCCCATTTTATTTGGGGGAAGTTGAAATCCCCCATTAGTATGGCTTCTCCTTTGCCACACGCATTTCTAATGTCATTGTATAACAGATTATTGTGCTCACCGTCTGAATCTGGTGGTATATAGCATGCTCCAATTATTATGCCCTTTGAATTTTTGTCCGTTATTCTGACCCATATTGATTCGGTTTTATTTTCTTTGTCCAGGTTTAACACCTGGGCTTCAAGACTGTTTCTTATGTATAGCGCTACCCCTCCTCCTCTTCTGTCCTGCCTGTCTTTCCTATACAGTGTATACCCACAAATATTATATTCGTCCCCATCACTCTCAGACAACCACGTTTCTGTAACACCTATCACATCATAGTTACCTGTTAGTGCAGTAGCTTCAAGTTCTAGAATTTTGTTTCTGATACTTCTAGCATTTAGATAAATACATTTAATGGTTGTCTTACCTGAGTTGTTGTTCTTGTTTTGATGCGGTCTCCCTTCTGTTTTTTTTGTTGATTTCTCCCCCCTTCCTTTCTAGTTTAAATGCTTCTGAACCTGCTCGAGGATCTTTTCTCCGAGTAGACTGGTTCCCTTGTTATTTAAGGTGTTAGGCTTGTGCCAAACATAACGCTTAGCATTGAGGCCAAAAAGCTCTATTTTGGTCTCATCAGATCATAGAATCTTCTTCCACTTGGTCTCAGAGTCTCCCACATGCCTTCTGGCAAAGTCTAGCCAAGATCTGATGTGAGGTTTTTTCAACAATGGCTTCTTTTTGCCACTCTCCCATAAAGGCCAGTTTTGTGAAGAACCTGGGCTATTGTTGCCGTATGCACAGTGTCTTCCAGCTCAGCCGTGGAAGACTGTAACTCCTTTAGAGATGCCATAGGCCTCTTGGTGGCCTTCTTGACTAGTGCACTTCTCACCTGGATACTCAGTTTTTGAGGACGGCCTGTTCTAGACAGATTCACAGTTGTGCCATATTCTCTACATTTCTTAATAATGGACTTTACTGTGCTCTGGGGGATAGTCAATGCCTTGGAAATGTTCTTATTTTCTACCCCTGATTGGTGCTTTTGAAGAACCTTATTCCGGGTGGACTCCATTCAAGTAATTATTTGACTTCTAAAGACAATTGGTTGCACCAGAGCTTATTTAGGTGTGTCATAGCAAAGGGGGTGAATACTTATTTATGTCATTATTTTCAATTATATTCTGTTTTATATTTGTAATTAATTTAGAACAGTTTGTGGATTTTATTTTTCACTTTGACATTATGGACTTTTTTTGTGTTGATCAGTGGCAAAACAAATCAATTAAATCAATTTTGATTCCATGTTGTAACACAATAAAATGTGGAAAAGTCCAAGGGGGGTGAATACTTTTGAGAGCCACTGTATAAGATACTTTGATGATGTTGTTAAGAGTGTGCCAGTGTTTCTTATTCTTATGTCCTACCCCACCTGTAAAAAACACATAGATGTATCTTTCTGAATGCTAGTGCTTTTAATATGCACAAGTATCAAGGCTATATATGTTTTTAGCAGCATTCACACGTACTTCAAAATTATATGAATATATATATTTTCTGAAGATGTGGAAACTAACAACATCATTGCATAACAATTTATAAATCACTACAATTACTTTTAATTACAAATGCTCATTATCTTCCATAGCTCTGAAACAATATTTTTTAGACAGAAGAACAATGAGTTATAATAATATGGGAAAAGAATTCCCATCTAGGTTGTTATTTCTTTAAATAATGCCTCTCAGCAAAACCCATTATAAACATATTAGCATTGTTAATTTACTACTGTTTGGAAGAATATTGAGTCATTTATACAGTCTTCTGTTTCTATTAGAGCAGCACAATGTATACAGGGTCCATGGTCCTATTGCTATTGATACTATTGTGTTTTTTTCATTAATTTTGCTTAATATATTTGTAAGAAATTAAATAGGATAAGAACATGCAGACATTTATTTCATAAAATTCATAACTTGTAATGTTTTTGGTTTGATACAGAAGTATGGTTAAACTTACATTGAAACCGCAATTTAATAATCATGACATTTCAGTAAAAAAAAAAGATGGTTTAGAAATTCCTGCACAATGGTCATAAATGCTCAGCCTGTGGCTATACTACACGTGTAACTAGATATGTCAAATACTTTATCATGATTACTTTAAGTTGGCAACACCAGCCCCAGGTTCGCTAGAGTCAGACATTTGATACGTCTTTAAGTTTTGCTTCAGTTTTATTTATGTAGAGCGCTATGTGCAAATGAAGGGCATCCCTACGGACCACTTTGCTCATTTGACATGACCCGTCATTAGCTCATGAACGCTCAACGGAAATGAAAGGCATCCTTACGGACCACTTCACTCATTTGACATGATGCGTCATTAACTCATGAACACTCAGCGGAAATGGCCAGACCCCTAACGGCCGAGCGCTTGTTTCAGAACCCTTTAAGAAAATGCTGATGATGATAAGTAAAACGTCAACCTTTTCAGTGCCACTCTAAATGCGAGGTTGGTGGTGACTTGCATTAATATTGAAGGATAAAACCAAAACATGTATTTTATTAAGTCAGTAATTTCCTATTTCCCTTTCAATATCAAGCAAGATTGAAACTGGGAAATGCACTTACTGCCTAGATGTGTATTTGTGTATTACGAAAGGAACCCTCTTGAATAAAACAAACAAGCTACAAACTACATAAATTTATTTTGGACAAATAAGAAGCGATAGGATATATTGCATATTGCCTTATTAACAAATTGCTAGAATTCATAAACAACCTCCATGGACCAATTACTTTCTCTCCTTTTGCCTTTATTGTTTCCCTGAGTCACATTGAAAACAATGACATAACAACAGCAAGCGTGGACGTTCACTTTGTTCAGCCTGTGATTTCCACCTGCGACTTCTTACATTGCTTTGTTTAACCTTACCAGCATGAAGCAACTATACCCTACAGAGCAGAACAACTTATTATTTTTTTAAATACAAGTAATATTCCCTGTAATCAAGGACATTGATATATTAAGGTTAGCAATCACTTTTCCATCAGCAACTAAATTTTTTTATGCCTTATCATATTAACTTCAAATATTCATAAATGTGTCTGCCTTCTAGTTATAACTGTAGACGCAGCAAGGACCCATTTAAAAAACGCATGATGCAACTTGTCAAACCAGAGCCAAGAAAACCTTTATAACATTTAACTGGAACACAGTGGAGACTGTATAAGAACTGCTGCAATCAATCACAGAGAATGAACGGACCGGTATACGACAGAGAATAAACGGCATGTCATTTGTGTACAGCAAGGGTACGGTAGCTGTAAATGAAATGCAAATTGTAGCACAACTTATATAGATGTTATAAATAATTAAAACAGACTATAATTTCAAAAGTTAAAATGTTTTAGTATTAATGACAACATGGCACATTACAGTAAAGATTATTTTTGAAAAGCTTGATGCCTTCTGTACAGCTAATGTTAGAAAAGCTACACACAGTAAGGTTAACATAACAACTGATCTGAGTCATATTTTAAAAAGTTAACATAAAATACATCAACTCCAATTTCTAGTAATTCAAAGAGTATTTATTCTTTTTTACAGTTTGATTTGTGTGTGCTTACTTCTCACAGTAGGATAGAACAGAGACAATTCCAATCGACAGCTGCATGTTCTCCTCCCAAGCCTGTTATTAGAGACCTAACTCTCTAAACATTATGCCAACATTTTGCTTTCTTAAGCACATGAACCATGATACAATAAATTAGTGCTGTAAACTCCAGCCTACTGCAATCTGTTGTCAGTTACAAGATGGGCAATGCTGGATAAAGGTATGTAAAAGCTACAAACATAATCTAAGCAGAGAGATAAACAGAGAGGGTATCTTTACTTTTCCTATTTAATGAAGTACAGTATTCAAATAGCCATGTACCTAGCGGCAACACTTCAAGAAACCTACTGGACTGCATGTGAGTGATCATTTCAGTCCTAGAAGTAGAAAAGACACCTTCGTTTTCAAAATCAATATACAGTGTATCTGTATTTACCTGTGTTAAATACTCTTGATGTATTTATGCTTTTACACAACCACAATGGAAATATCTGCAAACTTAAATCTGCAAATTGTGAAATGTGAAATGTACAAAGCAGGCACTGTGCTGTAAATCTGGGAAGCACATGTGTGGGTTGTGTTAGAAATATGAGTTCGATATTGCAGTGAAATGTAATACAGTAATCTGTTGTGTATCTGACCGTGGTGGGGCCAGAGTAAGGGCGGATATGTAAAAAGTCGACTAAATGAATCCCGTTTTAAATACCATTCACAGCTGTAACAATGACTACATTCACACAACTATTGTTTTGAGATGCAGCTTTTATTAAGGCGCTCCCCTAAATCCCTTGTTTAGAAAGATACAGGGTATTAATGCTTGATAGGGAAGCCGTCTGCCACTTGGATACGTTCATTCACTACTGAGTGACAGGCAGGAGATAGAGAGGTTGAAGTTGATAGGATTTATTTACATATCAATACACTGATCAGCTCACGTGCCACTACAGGCAATGGCAGCGCACAGAGCACATACCGCACAGTGTACAAAAACTTTGGTTAGATCTACAGTCTCTGAACTAATCTTCTCTGTTCAATAACAAACTAATGTTGCTGAAGAGCTTGATCACGGCGGATAAACGGATAGGGAGGATATGTGATGGGCGGAAACGCGACGGATTACTGTATTATGCTACATTAATTTTTTCGACATACTATTGACAAAGTTCATAATAATATTTCATTATATTATTACAGTTTATTGTTACAGTTTCTGTTCTGAAAAATTACAGAGCTCTCCTCTCCCCAAATTCCTTGAACTGTAACTTTTGGTTGGCAGTCCTACACTGTCCTGTGAGTTTACAGCAAAACCAATATTGTAATGACTCAGTTCCCCCCACAGCTAGCAAAAGGACAGTTTAACCACAGGATTGTCCTTGTGAGTCTTGTCCTCACCATGACATCTGTGAGCACTAGAGGGTGTGTTTAAAAAGCCCATACACAAACTACATTTTAAAACTGGTTCTCAGCAAAAACATTTTTTATAGCAATCCCAATGGCAGTCGTGTTTCTTTTATATAATGCTTTTAAATGTATTTTTGAAAATGGTGCGTTTACACATGTAATCTTTAAAATCAGACTATTCTAGGATTTTAAAAAGATCCCACTAATCCAGCTATCACATGGTTTTATCCTGAACAAATGTCTGTTAAAATAGGCCGTGGCTTTCACGGTAGAAGCTGCATGTCAGAAAAAAAAAAAAAAAAAAGTAATTAATCTTTTTTTTTACTACTGTATAATAATAATAATAATAATAATAATAATAATAATAATAATAATAATAATAATAATAATAATAACTGCCAGTATCAATAAATAGTTACAGAAATTAAGTATGTATCAGTGCTGCAGGTAAACGCATAACATCGATTTCTGCCAGCTGTTTCTGCAATTCTTCTCAAATGAAAAATGCAGAATCATTTTGAAGATTATTTTAAAATCCATGTGTAGCTCTATAAACATTGTGTTAACAAAATATTGGTGGATCAGAACAGATTACAGTGCATGTGATGGGACTTGTTCAAAATTGTACTTTACCTCAATATCTTACACAAATATGCTGACAGAAATGTATTGATTTCCAAAGCCTCCCATTTTAAAGACACTGCAACAGCTACAGAGCAGATATATAGCAAAGCCCAGAGTCTGCCATATCATTTTGCAACGCCTTGCACAGCCTCAGAATGATTGGCACATTGGATAGCCAATCTAACACATAAAACTATATAATACCACTATCCTATGACTTTTTACATTCACATCACCAGGACCGGCGTCAGGGGGTGCAAGGGATGTGACTGCACCCAGGCCCAGCCTCTGCTGGGGCCCATACCAAAGATATTCTAGAACATGTTTGCCCATACTAATTTTTATTTTTTTTTTCAAAGTCCATTATCAATAAACAAAAACAAAAAACTGTTCTCCTGGTAGTTCAAAAATAAGTTGCAAAGTTGTACTGTCAGTCAGAACACACATTATCAAATCAGAGCTACGTAGGCGGGACTCAGAGTGAAACTTTATAATAATTCAGCGTCGATTAAAAAACAACAGATTGTTCCATTTATGGGGCGGGGGTGCATTTCTTTCACAGCTGCTGTTTATAAAGATTACAACAAGCAGTTTACTAACAAGGTATATAAATCACAAATACTTCTGAAAAAAATAAACACACAGGCCTATCAGCCAACTCGAATTCTCTGTGCGAACTCCTACATAACACCACAATTTTCCATAATAGACTTCCTGGTAAATAAAAGCGCTTGTTTGAAGTAAGCTAACTTTTCCACAGTTGTGGTAATAAGTATATAACGTATGGTATATCGTACATGCCATCAAAACATAAGTCAGGTTGTTCAAAGCGAAAAGAGCAGAAAAGACAGCTAGAAATTTCCCAAAAAGAAGCAGAAAATGCTAAAAAAAAAAAAAAAAAAAAAAAGTGTACAGTAAACGGTTTGAAAGGGGGTCGACAACAGCAGATGAAAGTATAGTGCGGCAGCGGAAACGCCAACCTCCTCCTCGAAAAATAAATTTGACACTCTTGCACCAGGGCCCAGTGCATCCTAACACCGGCCCTGCACAACACATGTTCCCCAACAGCCTGACACTGATCTGCACAGGCAATAGCAAGCACAATATAATATATAGAATATTTGAATTGAAATGTTTTCTGTGTTTATGCAAAATGGCTGACTCTAAAGGTTGAAGTGACACTGGTAGTGATATGTCAGTAAAGGAAGGCCTACTCCATCAAAGAAAAAAAGTAAGCACCTGTGCAAATTTGGAGAGGATTACACATTGATTAGGAAAAGTGCAAGGAAAAGAGGTTTTTTTATACATTATGTAGAAAATATTTTTGAATTGGATAGGTGAAAACGTTGTTAAGAAGCATTCAAACTTGATAAGTTGATATGTCATTTTGAAATACTGTTATTATTTATATACAGTATACAATATGTAATTATACAATAACCCCCCATAAAAAATGTCAGGTGTCCTGTTTTCGCATTTTGAAAAGGTGTCACCCTAACTGCATGGTAGCCACTTTCAAAAATGCTGACTGAGCCTTTCTTTAATTACTAGTCATAATTGCCCACTGATTAAAGGTCAAATGTCATCAGTATTAATGTCTTACAGAACCCCTCTGCAGTGTTTATGTAAACACATTACCCTGCTGTATCACGTGCTGTCCATGTTGCATATTGCAGTATTTGTTTTAAAACTATTCCAGATTGTTTTAATATTTTGTATTCATGTCGTAGGTAAATGCATCTGAGATTGTTTTTTTTTTTCAATTTTTACTTTTCCAGGCAAGAGATTTTTTTTTTCTTTCTTCTAAACATAGCAGTGTATCCAGTTCATGCTCCACCAGCAGCAATACTGGTCCTCTGATTGAAACGAGTGGTGTAGTGAGTGTGTGGAAACAGAAACAGTTGTTGGGAGAGCTTGATCTGGATACAGTACAATCCTTACTTTTTTATTTCTCCTGCTGAGAGCACTTCTGAGTAAATGTTGAGAAATATCATGCCTAGTTGATTTATGACCCATGACGTGCGAGTAAATATTTCAGAAGAGCCAGCAATATGCTTACAAATATAACGCTGCAATACAGACAATGCGGGACACAGCAAAGGTAACATAATGTGTTTCTTGTAAACTTTTCAGGGTGTTCCGTAACGGGGGAAATCTGTGCTGTTTTGAAGAAATGTACTGAATTACATTACTGCTCAACAGAGTGTGTGTTCCTATAGAAGACTATAACATAGCAATAACGTCACTATTTGGGTGTGATGATACAACTGGCAGAGATGACAAAATGCCTGAAAATAGTAACATTTTAATTAGCATGTTTGAGAACAATGGGTTTGGATCCAAAAGTGACGTTAATAATGTTTAATTATTTTTATTCATGAGTTAATTAATCTGGAGCTGAAAATACTATAAAAACATTACAATATCATTATAAAAGGGGGTCGGAATCAATTTACAAACATTTTGATAATGACTCTCAGCCACCCAGGTGACAGTCGAATTTTAAAATAAAATAAAATAAAATAAATAAATAAATCGGCTGTGATTCCAACAGTGATACCACTGCAGGCTAGTGTTTCACACACGTTACAAAGGTTTCAGGTTTATTGGTAGCTGTGGAGAGATTTCACAGCTATGTCCCTTGAAGACAGTCTGCCACCTCTTCCTTGCTGCAGATTATGCTTTGTTTTCCCTTGTTGATCTGCTTTGGATAAATAAAGGAGCACTACGAGGTGCTAAGGATGCTTCACTAGGATTATGATACATTTTCATTTTCTCAGGATTGACATGAAAAGTTTAAGAGTATTATTTAAGAGTATTATTTGATAATAATTACATTTCTTCACTCCTTCGGGAAACAAAATAAATATCAAAAGGTAGCTGTAATATACACTGCTATAGAGCATTCTCCACAGAACTGGCCTTCAGTTTCACATTTAACACTACGAGTAGCATTTACTTTTTAAATAATACTGTTTGTACAGTACCAAGTGCCTCTGCTTATATCTAGCTAAAGCTAAAGTCCAATCATGTTCATCCAAAATGCCCAATTTAAACAATTTTTGAAAAGCTGTCTGTAATTCTCAAGTGATTTCAATTGCTAGGAGGTAGAATTGGGCTGAGCTGCATTATAAACAGTTCTTTATATAGATGTTTTACAAAACCCTCTTTATTGCTTGATTTCCAGCACATAACCCTAATATATATGGTAAAGCTCTTAAAGAACTATAGTAATTGCTTACCTGACTCACAGGCAAATGTCTTTGATGTCTCATCATAGAAGATGATTGCCACGGCATGTTTCTTTGTCTCCCGGGGCAGCCTGGTAATGTTCTTGGTGGTATGCAGCTCAGTTATCTAGAAATTAAGCAACAAATTGTGTTGTATAAATTAACTGTGATGTTTCTCAATAATATAATTTCTATTTAGTTTCTAAAAAAAAGTGCCTCTCATGTATGAAGTGGTATGCGTACACAGCAAAGACTTTTATTCCAAAATGCAACTTGCACTGTTTTTGTGAGAGAAAGAAAAACTCATTTTTTATATAGATCTTGACCCAAAGGGTCCAAAGTAAAATACTGTTTAAATGTTTACCTTGGCGATAAAGCATAACTTTTTTTTTCTGTTAAGGGCTGTCACTGTACAGTAACATATTTAGTGTAGGCTGTTGTTGGATGTTAGGCTTCATACAATATCCACAATGTATAACTAAAACTAAAACGAATGCTATCTAAGACTTTACCTGTTAAACAGGTTAATTTAAAAAAAAAAGTGTTTGAACCTGATCTAGCAACTGAGTGAGCAACTGAAAGGTTATCTTTCTCAGTTTTTATCAACTTTTAAGACCAAAGTTGAAGACCTCCAAAACAACAAAACTGTTTTTCTATCACTTGCTCATTTAAGGTAATGTGCTGTATATCAATAAAATCAGTCCCAATAGTTGTTAAGTATGGTTGATTGGCTAGGTTCATAAGAACATGAAAACATTTTCATACGAGAGGAGGCCATTTGGTCCATCTGGATTTGTCAAAGACACATTTTATTAGTGTTTCAATACAAGGCTTAAATCACCTGTGGGGAAAACAGCAACATGATTTATAAAGAGCTAAACAGCAGTGGTATTAAATCCCTCATTGTTTTGATCAGGGGTGTCACACTCCAGTCCTCAAAGGCTGTAGGTTCTTCTGGTTTTCATTCCAACTTAATTTGTCAATTAACTTCATTGATCTAATTATTTGTTCAATTGGACATATTTAATATTTTTTCTAGGCCTTTTAGAGTTGATGATTTAAAAAAAATGCACTTGATTCAAGGAACACGACCTATAAAACATTCTGAGGCCTGGAGAGAAGTGTTAAAGCTGTCTAATTAATCAAATAATTAGACCAATTAAGTAATTGAGAGCTCGGGTGGAACGAAAGCCAGAAGACACTGCGGCCCTCCGGGAACTGAGTGTGACACTCATGGTTTAGCTCATTAAAATAGACCAAAAATATATATCTTTTATATCTCTTATATATATTTTTGTTCTAACTGTTAGTTATAACATTTAGCTAGTTCTTATGATTAAGACTAGCTGTTTTGTGTTGTACACAAATACATTCAAGCTTTATTTGTAAATCCTTTTCTAATGTGTTACTAAGGAACCCGATTATAAACCATCAAACTTATTCTGTGTAGTGCGTCTGAATAATTGTCTTTCATTAAATAGTAATTATTTTGGTCTGTTCTAACTGGGCTCAAATCACAGAGTCCTTCAATCAGCTTTCCTGGTTGTAACTTATAGTTAATGAAAAATTGTCAGTTTCTGAAAGTGAACATCATGACCATTTTCCAGAATCAACCTGCATTTCACTTCGTCACCAGACCTCTAACTGTATTAAAAACAGTTATAGCTACAGCTATCATAATCAACACGAGGTAGCTTTGTCTGCTGACTTATTTTCCTACAGGGGTTAGAATTTGATCAGATTTGTATTTAAGTTATTTTTAATATCTGTTTTTGTTGTGAGTACATTGGAGTGTTTGAGCTCTCTCTCTCTCTCTCTCTCTCTCTCTCTCTCTCTCTCTCTCTCACCCAGCAGCTGTCATTTTTTCATGGAGATTCTCATTGCTGCTTGCCCCTCTGACATCTTTGAAGACGCCCAGAGAAACACAGACGGGCTGTATGCATACATTTAATTAACATTTAAACACTTTCTTCTGTTCAACTGCAAAAACTATTGATTTATATAAAGAATGGCAAACTCTCTTCGGAGCTCTATGGAGAATTGTAACATCTCTATAGATTACTATAGACTCAAGAGTTCTATAGGGATTAGCAGAATCTCTACGAGTTTAACTGTACAGTTAAAACCATACTTTAGCACCTTTCTTTTTTATTAAACAACATACACATAGTTAAACCTTTTGATATGGTTACTGTTCCAGATGTTGTAATGGTAATGTGATAACTGTTAAAACCCTCCTTTTCCAAGTGCAAATTAACTCCTGATAAATTATGACAATTAACATGGATTTCCTTTTAAATTTCCACACAAACAAAATAAATAGTCACAAAAAGCATTGCTCGTTAAGATATCAACATAATTTCGGAAATCACATCAGCATGTGATTATTTAATAACGAAATAGGCAAAATGACCGCGCTTGAAAAAAACAAAATCAATGCTACATACCGATTTGTTAATTAACTGGAGTTATCATTTACAGTGTGTTTAATCGTGAAACACCTGTTTTTAGACCGTGAAAATAAGCCATTTTTACTGTGAAAGAAATACCGTCCCATCAATAACTGCACAGTGTTCAGACCACCTCCTCCGTGAATCTGTCTGGGACAACCAGTTGTGTTTGTGTCTGAACAGCAGATTAAATTGATTCAAGAGCAAAGCAACACTCCAAGGTGAATTCTTTAGGTTTTCTCAAAACATTTCAATGCTGTTTTTATTCTTATAAAGATATTGGGGAGGGAAAAAAACACACATTTTGGTTGATGGCTCTTATCTGGGGAGAGCATTGACCTCCTCAATGCTGTTTGGAACAACAGTGCCAATAAGCAAAGTTCTGGTAAACTATTGTAAGCCTGTTAAACATATCAGATGAATGCAGTTATAAAAGCTAAGGCATTGCTAATAGAGGTACATACTTGTAGACATATCTTTAGGGCATATTATGAGTATAAATGACTGCTATAACTTGTAAACCTGCTTAATTCCAAATGTGTCGTGCCAGCTTTACAGCTTTGTTTCCAGCTTAGTGTTGAAAAATAAAAGAAAACTTGGATAACAGCCATCATCCCCAGACAGAACTCTCATTAGTAAGTGATATGCAAATAAAGGTGATTCTCTGTGTGTGTTGACAATAAAAGTAAAGTTGCATGAAGCACACAGAAGCATAACATGGCCAGATTGAACAGGAAAACTAGGGAACTGAAAGAGGTGATAGGAATGTCAATTGAATTCAGCAAGAAGACAAATAAATTGTTAGTGGAGGAGCAGTAAAAACCATGCTGACGTTAGCCCAATTGTTGTCTGCAAGACTACCAGTAAGTTTCTTCTTATTTTAATATTTAAATGAACCTGAACAATACAGAATGGTATTGGAAGCATATTCTCCCAGGTTTAACAAAAAAAAACCAAAAAAACATTTGAAGTTGGAAAATTACTTGAACCTTGTCTCGATTAATGGCTTTCTTTTTGCAGGTTTTAGGTTAAATCACCTCTTATGATAATTTGTCCATGTGAAATACTGTACTGTACAGGATCTGGCCACTTTATTAGAAGGGGTTGTTCCTTGGTTAAAAGCCATCATTCATGTCTCCCTACATGATGTTCAGGGGGCCCTTTCCTGATAACAAGATTATTATTCGAGCGAGGTGCAACCAGTTCTGATTAATCTTCAAGTGCGTTTACAACAACCCTCAGTGTATTTGTTCGGATCATTTGGTTTTCAATTATCACAGGCAATACTGTTTGAGAAACATTAATCAGCACAGTTGCTGCATGCAGATGTGTGTGTGCGTGCGTGCGTGTACGTATGTGTGTGCGTGCATGAGTACAGTATGTTCTTAGCTAAAACTATTTTAGATTTTATCACAATATTAGTAAAATACATTTCGAGAGATGTCCCCCTGATCTATACAAATTGTTTACTACATGTATTTACTGTCTTTTTTTAATATTGCAGGTGTTGGGGGTAAGCTATTCTGTTTTACAAGGTGGAATATAACTTCTGTAACATTTATATCGTAACCTACAACAATACACACATATGTTTGTTACAGCCTAAACAGAATAAAATGAACTACTATTCCATTGTCCATCTGGATCAACAAAGCTAAATTGAGCTGAGACTTCTTGAAATGGTCTTCAGCAATAAAACATTTTACTATGAAACTAAACAAAATGTAAAACGTTTCAATAATGAGATGAAAAACAAGACAAGAATGGGAAACTAAATAAAGATCCATTAACCGTTTAGGTTATTGAGCATCCTCTGCAGCCATTCATGCAGCCAGAGGTTTATACAACGTCTCCTGCTGTTTGGTTTCCAATTGTTCTCTTGTTAACATTTAAGATCAGCACAGCTTACAGCCACATGCTTCCCTGTGGAAGACCATTTCAAGAAGCTTCAGTACCCAACAAGGGCTTTTTGTACATCTGATTCTAGGCCATGTGAGAGAAAGAGATTTTATGATCACCATTAGCAACTGTCTGAGCTTCCCTGCTGATAATTGTGTTGTGATGTGATGCTTAATGAATTTCTGCTGTTGATGTCAAGTCTTTTTTAATTTTTTTATTTTGGGAAAAGAGAATTGCGGTACTTGTTTTTTATGCATGTAGTACTTAATTTCAAAAAAGCTCTTGAAATCCATATACAGTGGTTTGCAGAAGTATTCACCCTACCTGAGCGTACTCCACAATGCTTTCAAATGAGACTTTACATGTAGAATCTACACAAACTACTCCACATTGATAAAGTTAAAAAATGCATATAGAATATAAATAAGTAAGATTTACAGATTAAAACAGATTAATCTCAGTTGCATAAGTATTCGACCCCTTTGCTATTGCAGCCCTAAATCAGCTCAGGTGCAAATGATTTGTTTAAAAGGTCACGTAATTAGTGAAATGGTTTCAGCCTGTGTGTACACAAAGTGGTTTAACATGTAGATAATTTCCCTCAGGTACATAAAGACTTTCAAGCTGCACTTCTCATAGTGATCCAACAAAACAACCATGAAGACCAAAGAGCTTTCTAAACAAGTCAGGGATCAAGTGGTAGAGAAGCACAGAGCAGGAGAACGGTACAAGAACATTTCAAAGGCACTGAAGTCCATCATTAAGAAGTGGAAGATGCATCATACCACCCAGACACTACACAGATCAGGTCGCCCTCCCAAACTGAGCAGCCAGACAAGCAGGAAATTGGTTTGGAATATTACTCTGAAGCCAACATTGACCTTGAAAGATCTGTAAAGTTATGTGTCTGAGATGGGAGTCAGTGTTCCCTACACAAGAAATAAGCCATTACCCAAAAAGCCTCATTTTAAAGCCTGTATGAAGTTTGCAAAAAAACATGTAGATGATACTGGAGACATGTGGAAAAAGATTTTGTGGTCAGACAAGACAAAAGGTTAACTTTTCGGTCAAAATTTTAAGCATTAAATCTGGCGCAAGCCCAACACTGCACATCACCCAGTCAGCACAATCCCAACCGTTAAGCATGGTGGTGGCAGCATCATGTTATTCGGATGCTTCTCTTCAGCAGGGACTGTTGTCAAGATAGAGGGGAAATGGTTGGTGCAAAGTACAGGCAAATCCTTGAGGAAAACCTGTTTGAGTCAGCCAATTCACATTTCAGCAGGACAATGACCCTAAGCACAAAGCCAAAGCCACACTGGAGTGGTTGAACAAGAAGAGAATTAATGTTCTTGAGTTGTCCAGTCAAAGTCCTGACTTGAATCCAATCAAAAATTTATGGTGAGACTTGAAGTCTATTGACGATCCCCAATAAACTTGTCAGAACTGGAGCAATTTTCCCGTGAAGAATGGGCAAATATTTCTCCATCTTACTGTGCAAAGTTAGTAAAGACCTATCCAAAAAGACTCATAGCAGTAATTGCTGCAAATGGTGCTTCTACCAAATACTGACTTAAGGGGCTGAATACTTATGCAACCAATAAATTTAAGTTTGTACATTTTCTTTGCAGGTTTTGCTGACATATAACCACCTCCTCATAAATCAGTGTTTAGTTTAGCCAGCTTTGAATAAAAAAAAAAGTTTGTTTGAAAAACTGTGCAAACATTATTTGTAATTCAACAAAATGTGATATGCAAAACTGTAAGTGTGGCATACAGTGGTTGCTATGGCCAGCTATAAAAATGGCAAAATATGGCACCCTATGGTTCATGATAAAATTGCAGTCAATATGATATGAAGTTTAGGTAACCTGTACAGCATCTTTTGCTTACAGGATGGCGTTATTATATTAGAAATTTATTTATTACAGATTACTACTGAAATACAAGTATAATCTAACTGAAAGCCTTAGTTTAATGTACTGGACCTATATAAAAATACCCGGATATCTTAAAAACTATAGCACACAATTACTCAGTCACTATAGTCTATATATTAACAAGAATGAGTATTTTCATATTTTTTTAATCAGTCAAAATGCTCACAGACCAAGACAGACCTGCCTGGAGGGGGAAGTCAATCGATGAGAAACCTCTACAAGTTATACCACACAATTAAAACAGTAGGAGAAGCTCACCATTCTTCTTAATATTTAGATGATAGGGATGGAGTAATCATGTGGTATAGTTTTCAATAATGTCTTGCAGGTACCCCATTGCCTATCTGCAAGACATTATAGGGTATTGAAATGTGATGATTCTTCATTAATTAAAAAAGGCTTCCTTATGTGAAATTAAATTTGAGATAAACCCTGATAACTTTCTTTGTCATAGCATTTAGATTTAATCTGCCCACTAGTTTCTTTTCGGTTGGTACACAGCTGTTCTCTATGATTCTTTCAGTCAAATTTCTTTACCTCTGTTGTCCAGTGTATATTAACCATTGCAGTTTTTAAACCTGCGGTTGAAGAACACCTCTTTTAGATACACCATGCTTTTAGATACTTTACTGGCTTAATTTTATTAGCTGTTTTCTATTATTTAAGAGGTTCCACGACTAGCTTTGTCCATTAAAAAATAGCCACTCCACTGTCCTGCTGTTTTAAATTCTGGCCATATGATGAAGCCCCCATTCTTAATACTCTCTGAAGCTGGTACAGGCTGTTTTCTAATCTTATCCCCCATCTATCTATCACATATCACAGATTCCTTCATATATTTTACTGATCTTTTTACTTTTTTATATAGTTTATTTATTTGTACATATTTATATTCATAAAGACGGAGTACAATATTTCAGATCAGTGTGTTTTGTTGGATATTTATACTTTGCATGCAGCTTGTTATATTGATCTAAGTGCAATCATTCCTCCTCTTTAAACTAGCATGAACAATCGACTGATGTCAGAGCAAAACTCCAAGCCCTGCGCAGTTTAGCTGCACGCCGACAAAATGCATGATTGTCTTTAAAACTTTAAGTCCACAGCGCTCCCTGCTGTTTTGTTGAATGCATTTTCCTCTTTCTTTTCCCACTTGGTGGCATGACTAATAAAGAGCTGCTGATTCAAAGCTGGTCACAAAAACAGGATTGCAAAGCTGTGACATTTTTGCATGGCTGCATTGCGACAGTCTCACGACAGCTGGCTGTGGCTACCACTGTACTTACAGATGGATAAAAGGACAGACAGACACCCTCAATAACTCTTAATAGATCCAGCCATTATCTGGATCAGCTTAGTCCTATAGAGGGTCTCGGTGAGCCAGAGCCTAACCCGGCAGACATAAGGCGCAAGGCGGGGCTACACCGTAGACGGGATGCCAGTCATATTGTTAAAGTTAATACCAATTTTCATGACAGTTGTATAAGCAGTTCTTCAGAGGCAGTATATGTAAGGCAGTTATACAGATACATGGATGTATGAACAGACAGACCCCTATATCCCGAGACTAAATACTGAGTTTCATGGCAATTGGATAAGTAGTTTTCTAGATATATGGAGAAATCTTTGATGTGACAGATAGACGAGGGATAAGATTAGAAAACAGCTTTTACCAGCTACAAAGACAGTATTAAGAATGGGGACTTCATCATATGGCCAGAAGTTAAAACAGCGGGGCAGAGAAATTACTATTTATTTAATGGACAAAACTAGTCATGGAACCTCTTAAATAATAGAAAACAGATGTGTACTAGCTATAAAGTCATTAAAGTATCTAAAGCATGGTGTATCTAAAAAAAGGGGGTCTTCAACCAGATGTTTAAAAAGTGCAATGGTTAATGTTCACTGGACAACAGAGGTAAATAAATTTGACTGAAAGAATCACAGAAAACAGCTATGTACCAACTGTAAAGACACTAGTGGGCAGATTAAATCTAACTGCCTTGACATACCAATGTCTAGGTATGTCAGGTAGCAGGTTTTTCCACCATGCCCCAGTTTTTTGGAATGCTTTGTCGGGGATCATCAGTTCTTATTTTATGTTTTATTTTACTATTAGTTCTTTTGTAGTTTGGTCTTATTTTACTGGCCTTTTTTCACTGGCTCTGCCATGAAAAGCACTATATAAAAATATTGCAGTGATACAATGATTTTGCAGTTGCCATGTATTGTCATGATAGTTTGCAGTTTGTAGTTTGCATATTGTCCTACTGCAAAAAGACAGCTGGTAAAATGTGCTAAACGGAAAAAGGACCACCCTTTTAAGTTTGTAACCATTGAGAAATTCTACTCCTCAGTTGTGAAACTGACTCAATCAACACAGAGCTTACTATATGATAAAACCAGGGGTGTGCATTGGAAGAAAGGACAACAATGATAAAGAAGCGAAATTCAAGTTGACGGTGAGATATTACAATCTTGCATATAGTACAGCACATTTACATCTTGATCAAGTTTAAGGGTAGTGTATCACTGGAAACAATAGGATAGTGAAAATGTTCATTTGTACTGAACAATTGTGATAATGGAACTTGAGCTCCTACAGGACTCAGCTTTGTACCAGATATTAAGACAGCAGGTCAAAGTGCACTGTCTCCATATCACAGACACTTAAAAGTCACATGATCTCAACAGGGCAGCCATATTACATCAATTGCATAACCACCAACACATATTTATGTAACCCTGCAAAGTTACAAAAGGGTTCATTTCCCATGTGTTTTAACTACCCTTAATCTTAGAATACGTTGTCATCATAGGTCATCATGAGTCAAAGTGACAAACTAGTAAATAAAACAACATTCCAAGCAAATGAGTGCTGGCTGACAGACAAACCAATCAGATTGGGATACCTCAAGACATTTTATTGGTAAGAACCTGATGCTAAACAGCAATTAAATATTCCAAAATGATTTATGACTAACGTCATGTGAATTCAAATATTAAAACAATTGTAAACACAATAACACCTTAAACATGAAAAATACTGATTTAAACATAAACTGCAGTAGAGCATGGTAGGAACACACATTCTAGGATATTAAATAGGTGATAAACTACAGATTAATGAGATTAACACCTAAAATGTGATGACTCTTTCCATTGTACCTGTTCAATATCCTGCACAATGTACTCTCTTATTTTATTGTAATTGATGCTGCAGTTTCTGCTATTTTGTAATCATTGGCAGCACTACAGCACCTATTAAAATAATGCAATATATTTAATGCATACCGTCAGTTCATGTCAAAAGAATGTAGCTTGACATTTAACAATAAAAAAATCGAATTTAATAGTATAGTTCACTCTAGAAACAAAACCACATATAACTTGTTACACTAATAGATTAAATCACAATTTATTCCAAGAATTGTCACGGCATGTTGTTCATTTACAAACCATGCTTCAGTTGTTTTTAAAATATGCTAAACACCTAAATAGATCAACAAATTGTCCTGGCTGTATACATTTTGTGGTCTAAGATAATTAAACAAATTGAAACTGTCAAGTAATTTCCCAGAGAAGAGAGCTAACTAAACCAATCCCATTTCCTCCAGAGCTGTAAGCTATTTGTCAGTTTCGTCGATCTGTTATTAACTTCAAGGTTGAAGGTTTTTTACGATTGGTGTTTTAAATCTTGTATAATACGCTGATGCTAAAGTATTTTCTGGCCCATTGTATATGTGGAGGTCTCATATTTTCAATAATTTGATAACAATTGGCTTTCATTTAAAGATAAAAGACAATCAAGTAATGAAGACATAGAGGTTATGTATGGAATCGTCATTGTGTACCGAGACTCATCCCAAGAATGAGCCACAGGGCTAAAAACATCCCGAAACACATAGCATTAAGGGGGTTGCTAGTGATCTCTAGATTGCTAAACTCTAATTATCATCAACCTCTTTTCAGACAAATTAAAAGCAAGGTCTCCAGAACTGAAAAGCTAGTGCATTAATCTAATGTGTCAACTTGCCCAGAGTAGCTGACTTTGGTTGGTTGTGCCAGTTTGTAACATCAATTCAATCCACTACCTTAAATACCACCACTGTTGCATGTTCTAAAGCAGAATCTACAACTGTACCATGAATCTGTTGCACAATAATGTGATCTATTGTAAGCATCGTCTTAACCAGAGCTGACACTCTACAGAAGTCAAACTCAGGTTTCAAGCTACAGCTGGCAGTATTTATTGTATTGTATATGACTGCTTGATATTTACTATTCAACCTCCAAATCTGTTACACAGCAAACCAACAGAGAAAAATAAGGAGTCTTTTGTACTTTACCAGAATTTTAAATGAGCATCAGCGTTGATGACGCAAAAAAAAACTACCAAAGCCATGACCTTGGTGTCCTCATAGCTAGTTATGGCCATGATTGTAAGGTATATATAGGGCTTCTGATTTTCGGTTTTAACTGATAAAAAATAACTAAACACCCTGGTGACAGGCTGCTGGCATGTGGGTGCATGCATTCACTGTTGAGTGACAGGCACGAGATTGAGATGGAGGTTGAAATTGATATGCCCTACAGGCGAACAGGATTTATTTATTATTATTTATTATTTGTTTATGAACTGCAGAGTCACATGCAACAATGTCTCACCTGAAAGTCAGAGATCAAGTGACTTGAGCAGTGTCACACAATGAGACAAGACAGGATTTGAACCAGGGACCTCATAGTTACAAGCCCTTTTTTTTTAGCCAGTGGACTACACAGCCTAACCCTAATCCTAAATAAAAGGTGCCGTGAAAATGGCGTGCGCTACTGGAGGACTCGCTTGTTAACCTCGCTATACTTCATGGGGATCTACCACCCCTGAACTAATCTTTAATTTATTAACACAAACTGACCCAGCTGTCGGCGGTTTTGGCTTCTTCTTTTGGCGCCAATCCCAGTTCACCATTGTGGCAATCAGGGGTATTTTGGTCTCTATGTCCAGGTAGCATGAACAGTTTCCAACCCATTGGCTTAGGCTTTGAAGCAGCTTCGAACTGTGGTCCAGATGCTTTTTTTAACATCGCACAACTTATCTGGGCCTGGCCCCAGCCAATCCGGACCTCCTGATCCGCTCAGCACTGGCGAGCCTAACTGCCCAATCGGTTGCCTAACAACTTGTCTCAGCTACACACACTTGCACAGGAACCAGCAACAGGGCCCCCTGTCACATATCCTCCCCCTCACAGCGACACCACCTGTCCGTTCGATATCTCCGGCTGGTTCCTCTTCATTTTGGAGATCAGCGGGTGGGTCACGACCAGAATGGACAGGGCGATCAGAGAGCAGGCTGGTGACTGGGCGGCTGCAGCTGCCTGCAGAGCCTCAGCGACAGTGCAGCAGCGTCTGCTTCATCAGGGGAAGCGAAACAGGAGTCTGGGCGAACAACCGTGTCTGCTAATGCTGCAACCTGGGACCCAGGCCAAGGGATGGGAAGTCCAGACACCAAGATCGGGTGTGCATACCATTGAAGCCTGAACCTCAATCCCTACTCCAATTTTAAATGTCACAAACACAAATATAAACTACAAAAAAAATATTATATTGTATTTGGAAACTCAACATACATTACAAAATACAATAACTAAAATAACTATTTTCCAGCACATACATGTGCTTCAATATGAAGTCGCATTGTGCATAAAAAAACAGTTTTAAGTCTAAGTCAACATGGGCTGCACATTAGTGGTAGCTTAGTTTAAATATAGCAACTGGTCGAATAAAATCATATTTTTTTAATGATGTACTGTAGGAGATATTAAGCAGGCTAATGTAAAGAATGCAGCAATCAAATGCAGTGCTGGAAACATATGTTTTATACACACATAGGCACACAGTTTCATGAAAATGACCATGGGCTTAAAATAAATCAATATTTAAGGATAAATCATAAGAACATAAGAACATAAGAAAGTTTACAAACGAGAGGAGGCCATTCGGCCCATCTTGCTCGTTTGGTTGTTAGTAGCTTATTGATCCCAAAATCTCATCAAGCAGCTTCTTGAAGGATCCCAGGGTGTCAGCTTCAACAACATTACTGGGGAGTTGATTCCAGACCCTCACAATTCTCTGTGTAAAAAAGTGTCTCCTATTTTCTGTTCTGAATGCCCCTTTTTCTAAACTCCATTTGTGACCCCTGGTCCTTGTTTCTTTTTTCAGGCTGAAAAAGTCCCTTGGGTCGACACTGTCAATACCTTTTAGAATTTTGAATGCTTGAATTAGGTCGCCACGTAGTCTTCTTTGTTCAAGACTGAACAGATTCAATTCTTTTAGCCTGTCTGCATATGACATGCCTTTTAAGCCCGGAATAATTCTGGTCGCTCTTCTTTGCACTCTTTCTAGAGCAGCAATATCTTTTTTATAGCGAGGTGACCAGAACTGCACACAATATTCAAGATGAGGTCTTACTAGTGCATTGTACAGTTTTAACATTACTTCCCTTGATTTAAATTCAACACTTTTCACAATGTATCCGAGCATCTTGTTAGCCTTTTTTATAGCTTCCCCACATTGTCTAGATGAACACATTTCTGAGTCAACAAAAACTCCTAGGTCTTTTTCATAGATTCCTTCTCCAATTTCAATATCTCCCATATGATTTTTATAATGTACATTTTTATTTCCTGCGTGCAGTACCTTACACTTTTCTCTATTAAATGTCATTTGCCATGTGTCTGCCCAGTTCTGAATCTTGTCTAGATCATTTTGAATGACCTTTGCTGCTGCAACAGTGTTTGCCACTCCTCCTACTTTTGTGTCGTCTGCAAATTTAACAAGTTTGCTTACTATACCAGAATCTAAATCATTAATGTAGATTAGGAATAGCAGAGGACCTAATACTGATCCCTGTGGTACACCGCTGGTTACCACACTCCATTCTGAGGTTTTTCCTCTAATCAGTACTTTCTGTTTTCTACATGTTAACCACTCCCTAATCCATGTACATGTGTTTCCTTGAATCCCAACTGCGTTCAGTTTGAGAATTAATCTTTTGTGCGGGACTTTGTCAAAAGCTTTCTGGAAATCTAAATAAACCATGTCATATGCTTTGCAATTATCCATTATCGATGTTGCATCCTCAAAAAAATCAAGCAAGTTAGTTAGGCACGATCTCCCTTTCCTAAAACCATGTTGACTGTCTCCCAGTACCCTGTTACCATATAGGTAATTTTCCATTTTGGATCTTATTATAGTTTCCATAAGTTTGCATATAATAGAAGTCAGGCTTACTGGTCTGTAGTTACCTGGTTCAGTTTTGTTTCCCTTTTTGTGGATCGGTATTACGTTTGCAATTTTCCAGTCTGTCGGTACCACCCCTGTGTCAAGAGACTGCTGCATGATCTTGGTTAGCGGTTTGTAAATTACTTCTTTCATTTCTTTGAGTACTACTGGGAGGATCTCATCCGGCCCAGGGGATTTGTTTATTTTAAGAGCTCCTAGTCCCTTTAACACTTCTGCCTCAGTTATGCTAAAGTTATTTAAAACTGGATAGGAACTGGATGACATGTGGGGCATGTTGTCAGTATCTTCCTTTGTAAAAACTTGTGAAAAGTAATCATTTAACATATTTGCTATTTTTTTTTCTTCCTCTACGATTTTGCCATTTGTATCTCTTAAACATTTAATCTCCTCTTTGAATGTTCTCTTGCTGTTGTAATATTGGAAAAACATTTTGGAATTGGTTTTAGCTCCCTTAGCAATGTTTATTTCTATTTCTCTCTTGGCCTTTCTAACTTCCTTTTTGGCTTTCGTTTGCAGTTCTGTGTACTCTTTCTGCGTACTTTCTTTTTGGTCCTTTTTTAATGCTCTGTAAAGTGCCTTTTTTCGCTGAATATTTTTTTTAATTGATCTATTAAACCATTTTGGCAATTTAGTTTTACATTTAGATTTGTCTACTTTAGGGATATAATTGTTTTGTGCCTCTAGTACTACATTTTTGAAGAACAACCATCCTTCTTCTGTGGGTGTTTTCTCTATTTTACTCCAATCTACTTCTGTTAGTCTCTGTTTCATACCTTCATAGTTTGCTTTTCTAAAATTGTAAACCTTAGCTTTAGTCATTTCTTTTGGGGATTTAAAAAACACTTCAAATGAGACCATGTTGTGGTCTGAGTTTGCCAGTGGTTCTCTGACCTCTGTTTTAGTTATTCTATCTTCGTTATTTGAAAAGACTAAATCAAGGCATGCCTCCCCTCTAGTGGGTGCCTTCACAAATTGTGTTAGGAAGCAGTCATTTGTCATTTCCACCATTTCTATTTCATCCTTCGCGCTACCCACCGGGTTTTCCCATTTTATTTGGGGGAAGTTGAAATCCCCCATTAGTATGGCTTCTCCTTTGCTACACACATTTCTAATGTCATTGTATAACAGATTATTGTGCTCACCGTCTGAATCTGGCGGTCTATAGCATGCTCCTATTATTATGCCTTTTTGAATTTTTGTCCGTTATTCTGACCCATATTGATTCGGTTTTATTTTCTTTGTCCAGGTTTAACACCTGGGCTTCAAGACTGTTTCTTATGTATAGCGCTACCCCTCCTCCTCTTCTGTCCTGCCTGTCTTTCCTATACAGTGTATACCCACAAATATTATATTCGTCCCCATCACTCTCAGACAACCACGTTTCTGTAACACCTATCACATCATAGTTACCTGTTAGTGCAGTAGCTTCAAGTTCTAAAATTTTGTTTCTGATACTTCTAGCATTTAGATAAATACATTTAATGGTTGTCTTACCTGAGTTGTTGTTCTTGTTTTGATGCGGTCTCCCTTCTGTTTTTTTGTTGATTTCTCCCCCCTTCCTTTCTAGTTTAAATGCTTCCGAACCTGCTCGAGGATCTTTTCTCCAAGTAGACTGGTTCCCTTGTTATTTAAGTGCAGTCCATCCCGTCTATACAGATAGTCCTCGTTGTAGAATGTGGTCCAATGATCAAGATAGGTGAAGCCTTCCCGTGTGCACCACGTCTTCAGCCATTCTTTTTGATTAATTATTTCCAGCTGTCCATATGGTCCTTTGCAAGGTGCGGGTAGTATACCAGAAAATACCACAGTTTTGGTTTTCTCTTTTAATTTCCTTCCTAGCTCTCTGAATTTGTTTTGCAGGGATTTTGGTCTGTCTCTTCCAATGTTGTTTGTACCGATGTGGACGACTACTACCGGGTCGTCTCCTGTTCGTTCTAGGAGCCTGTCCACGTTCTCAGTGATGTGCTTGACCGAGGCTCCCGGAAGGCAGCACACTGTTGTAGTAAGGGGGTCCAAACTGCGAATTGAACTTGCTGTGTTTCTCAATATGGAGTCCCCAACAATCATGACCTCCCTTCTTTTTGCTGTCTGGTCACCACTGTCAATAGGGTCCTGGATGTTGTTCCTTTCATTCTCTTGTTGTTGGTTCTGCTCATCAAAATTCTGAAGTGACTCAAATCTGTTGGTTGTTTTGATTTCTGGTGGTTGTGTTTGACGAAGTTTCTTTTTTTCCCTGCTTCTGCCTACCTGAACCCAGCTGTTCTGACCTTCTATCTCCCTGGTGGCTTTCAGTCTGTTAGGGGTGATGCAGACTTCCATGAATTGTGGGTGTGCCAGTTCCTCAAGATCCTGTTGCTGTCTCACTTCTTCCAGCTCCATTTCTAGCATACTTACTATGCAAATCCTGGATCGCACGGCACTTTACGCACACTTGGTTTAGCTCCGCTGGGTTTTCTCGGATTTCCCACATCAAGCAGGTGTCACAGATTACTGGCTTGAAGACCATGTTGAGGGTTTTTTTTTTTTTGAAGCTTAGTTTCTTCTGCAGCTGTCAACCTGCTTTCAAACTGCTTCGAAACTGCTCTGTACTTTTCCACGCCTGTACTTCTCCCACTCGCTGTCGCTGGGAAGACTGCCTCGTTTAACTGCGTTGTTCTGCTGTGCTGTTGGCTCCTCCCCTCGCCCGTGTCTCAAAACGGCGCTGAATTTGAATCAGCTGCTCCGAGTTTCAGCTTGTTTGTTATCAGAAAAACACACGCGGCTGTTTGACTTTGAGCTGCTGCTGTGTTTCCCCAATGTCCTCTGTTTTCTGATTAAAGCAATTCAAGATGCAATTTCTCCTTTCTGCTTCGAAACTGCTCTGTACTTTTCCACGCCTGTACTTCTCCCACTCGCTGTCGCTGGGAAGACTGCCTCGTTTAATTGCGTTGTTCTGCTGATCAATCATTTTAAAAGCAATACACCATTTCTACATCTCTACATCTCTACATCTCTCCCACAACTCACAACAATCTACTCTTCAAGTAAGCATGACCTGTGATTGTTGGATGTGAAAATGTAGATTTTTTGCAACCCTCAGAAGGTGGAAAGGGGTGCAAATGCACCCCCAAAATGTATCACATGCACTTTAAGAAAGACTACTCCCAATTCCTACTTTAGATAAGGACATTCTTTGCATCAAAATGAAGGTAATTGATTAACATTTAAATCACATGTAGAGATATCCAACAATCTTCAAAGAGTTATGAGATGTTCATTTTAAACATGTTGGAGTGCATTTGCTGGGGTAAAGGCAGATCCTCTTTGGTAAATGCGAGGTGCATTTAGAAACAAATTATTACACTGGCTAATTGGATTAGCTTGTTGTTTATTCATTATTCATTCAGGTTGACTGATTAAAAAATCAAATATGCAGCAAAATATATAACTAATTAAAAAACAGGAATACTGGTATGCTTAATCTGGCCCCATGAACATAGGGGATTGTATATTTTCTAGAAGATGTTTTCTTGACACTAATTTCTTTATTATTCTGTGTATTACATACTTGTCTTAAAACGGCTTGGAATTAGATTTCTAGTGACACTATTTACCATGTAGTTAATGCCAAGGCACTATTTTCTGTCTCTGCCTATGTTGAGAATTTGTACTCTTTAGAAATGCTAATATTGGCCTCCATCTATTCCTAATCAAAGGCCCTGGGAATGTTGTAAAACCTGGGAATCACAACTCACTCACTCCTGTGTCAAATTACAGCTTTACTGAGCCAAATTTCTTATTTTACACAGAAATAAAAAAAAATAGATTATTGCCTATAAGACTTAATTGTTCGTATTGTTACTATTAAAGTCAAAGAAAACTGAATTGGGGTTTTTTGTGAACAGAAAACAAAGGAATCCTGAGGCATACTGTTTGGGGAATGGCATCTCTGATGGAATACTGTAGTTTGTAATCATGAAGTAAAAGTAAAAAAACAATTGAGAAAATTGTACCATTGAACTTGACCTAGAGAATCATACAACACATCTTTGCAACTAATATAAAGTCAATACTGTATCTCTCTGTCTTTATCAGCAGGAATCCAAAAAGTCACTTTAAAATATTAAATCTTGGGTCACAAATCAAAATGAAGTTTTTTTTCCTTGAGGAGTTTCCATAGCATTGGATGTGCAGTTGACATTTTGAAAGGTTTATAAGATATAAGAAGCTGACGTTGCAGCACTGATGGCAGAATGGCAAATACTGCAGATATACTGATCAAATACTAATAGCAAATACTGCACATATACATACTGATCAAATACTAATGACAAATACTGCACATATACATACTGATCAAATACTAATGACAAATACTGCACATATACATACTGATCAAATACTAATGACAAATACTGCACATATACATACTGATCAAATACTAATGACAAATACTGCACATATACATACTGATCAAATACTAATGACAAATACTGCACATATACATACTGATCAAATACTAATGACAAAAATCTGACCAAATGAACAAATCAGGTAAGTTATTTCATTTATCTTAAGGCTTATGACAAATATGACTTTCATCACTCATCAATTCAACCTTGAGGTGAAATGTCCACATATTGTATGTATCAAGCACTTAATAATATCCTTACTGATTACAATGGGTGATGTCAGTTTACCACGATCGCCTACACCACAGCCACAGGCTATGCCTGCAACAATCTCTGCCAAACACAGCACACTGAGGACACACCTATACCACACAAATTGTTGGATAAAATGGAGGACTTAACAGACCAGGTGGCCAAGCTTTGTACAGACGTGGGAGGAGTTGAGCGAGTATAATATCGGCACAGCCCCTCTGAAGACTGA
Organism: Polyodon spathula; assembly: GCF_017654505.1. Lineage (NCBI taxonomy): Eukaryota > Metazoa > Chordata > Actinopteri > Acipenseriformes > Polyodontidae > Polyodon > Polyodon spathula. The sequence goes on along the minus strand of NC_054537.1, from coordinate 12,056,863 downwards.
ATGCAGGGCGACCTGCTGACCCTAACTATGCAGAGGGTGAATATGCACGTTCAAGAAGGCACTCTTATTATGCTTACCACACCCAACAGGGCAAGCATGTGACTGGTGGTTGAAGAGCTCCTAGAACTACCTGTAGTGCAGTAGACTACTTTTTCCAAATGTGTTATTCACTGTTAAAGAACACAGAGACATAACATGTGTCTGTTGCTTATTTAAGAACTACTGTATGTGTAAGAACACAGCCTCCCTGAAGCTATCCACACTGACCGGGGACAGCGCCTTGAGTCAGACCTGATCCAGCAGTTGTGCATTCTGGTGGTTAAATAGACCAAGACCTCACTATCTCCTCCTCAAGGGGATGGTATGGTTGAACGCTTTAATCAAACGCTGAAGGGCCAACTTGTGAACATTGCTACACACCAGAGGGAGTGAATTGGACAAGCACCGTGCATAAGTGCAGTTGGTGTCAGGGCAGGATTAACCCAACACTGGACCCTAGTCAAGCATACACTTGTGGGCTCCACGGTGCTGAACAAACAGCCACACACATATACATACACCCACCTCTATACACATTACAGCCTTTATAACTAGCCCTCCACCCTTTTACCACAGGTATAATTGTCAGTGTTATTATGAACGACTGAATGAATCTGACAGAAAATTAAACCGTAGCTAAATACATTTCAGAATAAAATTGGAAAAAACTGAAGCTTACGTTAAATCCTATAGCACAGCTTGACAAGGACTTTTCCTGATTTACTGAATAAAAAGGCAACAGTTCAAACAAACGAGGAACACCATATGAAGTTGAAAAAGGTAATATATAGAAGGAGCTCAAAGTTTTATTCAATAACGGTAGCTCAACAATAGTCCATGAAAATAAATAGTATAAAAACAAACATACCTGTGCTGTACATTGTTGTGTAGTCAAATACGTTACAGTTTACTGCATGCAAAAATCGTCAATGTTTCCTTGTTTTTTTGGGGTTTTTTTTGATCGGGTGGGTTTTGACTTGCTTCATTAAAGAAAATGTCCTTTTCTCAAAAGCAGAGAAATCGCCAATCTTTTGTCATACAAGTAAGTTCAGGTGTTCCCTATGGTAGATGCCTGTAACCTATAGAATTCTGTACCCTTAACGATTCCACCCCGAAACAGCTGCAGTTTTTCAAAGACCGCTGGGCGTGAACGCTTGATGTTTCTGACCAGTATTTATTTACATGTAATACAATGAAAGTGTGTTTTAAAAGAAAAAAAAAGTTGTATAAGTTTACTTTAAGCAAGGGTTTCATGTATTGAGAAACTCAGGGGGCTGCACGTACTGAATATCTAGAAAAGCAGTGGTGTTAAATGTGCTATTTTATTTTGCCACATAATTAGTTTTGTCTTGTTTACAATATTTGTTGCAAACTGCAGCAGAACTCTGTGGCAGTGCTTGAGAACGCAGCGGGGCTCGGGGCACAGAAATATTGCGTGTGTAAGTCCAGTGATCTTTTAAAAACTGCATCTGCACAAGAATGGAATAATGTGTGGGTACAGAATTCTATGGAGTAATGTTAGAGAAATCTGCATAACACCTGTCAGAAAAATTTGCTTCTGAGATACATGCCCCTGTCCGAAACTCAGTGAGTGAAGTTTTTCCAGTCAAATCTGTATATGTAAAAAACAAAACAACAACAACAACAAAACCGCCCCACCTCCCCCCCCCCCCCCCCCCCCCCCCCCCCCCCCCCCCCCCCGCTCGATTTCAGGTCTTAGGCACATGCCTAGTTTGCCTATGCGTTCAAGGGGCGGAGCTATGGCCCCTGATAGTGTTTATTGACAGAGTTAGTAAACATATACACATGGAGAGAGGGGTTCCGCCTCTTCAAGGCCCAACATTTACTTGATCGATAGACACGATAAACAGGAGGGGGGCCACCGTCTTTGAGGTGACCTGACATACGAGAGGGGCACCGTCTCTGAGGTTACCCGACATACGAAGAGGCTCGCGAACCGGAAAGAAAAACATGAATTAGTGTTGTTAATAGAAGGGGGGTTCTGTCGCTGAGGAGACCCGACAAACAGGAGAGGGGCCATCGTCTTTGAGGAGACCCGACAAACACGAGGGATGCCACCGCTTGGGGACCCTCACATAGAGGCATCAGACCTGAAAGAAGAATCCCAAAAGAAACATACATGCAGATGGAAGGGTTTGGCCGGGGGTCCCCTCTGACTCATGGAGAACCCTCCAGCTTAACAAAGGATTGGAGAAAGTGGAAGACCCCCCCCCCCCCCCCCCCCCCCACTCCCCGCTGACGCAACGTGAAGAAGAAAAAAGAGAGAACCGCCAATGCATAAGAAAGAAAAAGAAAACATTTAGATGAAAGAAAACAAACACTTAACGTGACAAAGGGGTTAGTAGACTATACCCTAATGACTATGTGAAGACCCTCTGCACAGTGGAAAGAAAAAAACCCTTTCTTTTAATTTTATTTCTTAGGGGAAATCTTTGGTGGCTCAGGCAGAAAGGTCGTCCCCAATCCGGACATACTAGCAATGGACTGATGTGCGGAGGATATTTCAGATGATGAAGAACGAATATATCAACTGCTGATCAAGTCCAGCACCCCATATTTTTAATTAAATGCTGGCAATAGAAGGAACTGTATATTCAGAACATCTCAAAAACCCGAAAAATGCAGATAGACATATGACTTCCATAGTTAAATCATCAAATGGAGAAAAACAGCCATGGCGCAGAATTGAAATCAAGTTACTGAGAAAGTCTATAGAAATAGGCAGGCGAGCAGAAGGAGGAGCCGGAGAGCACTTGGAAATTCCTCGTAAAAGGAACGAACCGCTGGAATTGATAATAGAGTTGGGGAATTGATGGACATCAAGCGAAATTGATGCTGAATTCCTGACAAATATAGTCTGATTGTAGCTGGTGCCAGATGTAGAGAGTCCTTTGCATGCACTATGAACACCATGATCCAGTCCTGGCTGAATGGAGTAGGATTAATCCTGCTTTGTAAATAAAAAGTTACATAACATGCCCATCCTGTAGAGTAAGAGGATCTGGTAGATGGGGCAAGTGCTGATGCCATGTAATCTTGAGCTGAATTAAGAAGTTTATTAATAGTTGGATTTAGTTGAAAATCAGCTGATTGAACTGTGGCGTTACTGCTGGATATTGCAGAGCTGTGGGCAGCAAACTGTGGAATTTGGAAATTAGCCGCCGCAGCAATTGCATGATAAGAGGGGAAGAGGAACGTCCTTTATTTATAATATGCACTGTTGTTGAATTATCACAGTAAAATAGTATTGATTTCATAGACCGGAGATGAACCCATAGCTGGGCAGCTGCTACTATTGGGTATCTCTCTAGCAGAGCTCTGGATTTTAGATGAGGAGATATGTTTTCGATTTCCTCAGGCCATGTACTGCAAAACCATTGATTGTTAAACAGACCTCCGAATCCCAGATGAGGCATGTGACAAAGTGCCCGCCCCTGTGTATATTACCTGTTATGTGTTGCGTGTGGTGTGTTTAAATGTTGGTGTATAGACATTGGTACACTGAATATAAACGGGTCTGTGTAACACGAGTGTTTAAAAATGTATATGTGTATTTAGGCACGAGGATTGCACTGCACTTCACGTGCAAGTAAAATGTAGTAATATGTGAGCACGGGGAATTGCACTTTATTAATTCACATGCTGGGATTCAAGTGAGTAATTAATTGGTAATTGAATCCCAGCACAACAGTATATATAGATGCACGTTGTCACATATTCGTTGTTGGGTGTTCGGTGAGTGGAGAACGGGAGAGAGAGGGTAGGAGAATTCGATATTTCAATTGCTATTACATGCTGGTGGGACCAGCACGATACTTGTTTATTTAAAACTCACCTTATTTCTTTGTGTGTCTAGCTGCTCACCGCTTTTGTTAAGTATTAGTTCATTTTTGTTTGTCTGTTTTATTTTGGCTACCAGTGCCGTGTCCTGTTTCTGTTTTCGTATTTAAACCTTTTATTTACAATAAACCGGCGAAAGCAAGCATCTTCATCATTTCACATCATCTATCTTTGTGTTCACTCCTTTTCCTGGGTCTGACGCCGCCCACTTTGGCCGTCTCTGTGACAAGGCATCAGTAAATAAAGCCATATCGTGTGGAGCTGAAATGAAATCATCGTAAAACACAGAGAGACCGTTCCAGTGCTGAATAAGCGCAGACCACATTTTAATGTCTTTCCTAGCTTCTGAGGAGATAGTTAGAGTCCAGATTGGAGTCCAGATTTTTTGCTGTTGATGCCAGCGCTAGCAGTCGAGATATAAACGTCCTCCCCTGTGGAATGATACGTATTGCAAAGTTAAAGTAACCTAGCAATGAAAGCAGTGCCCGTTTTTTAATTGTTTTACTGATCTGAAAATCCTCAATGAGCAAATGAATATGGCTAAGTTTAGACTCAGACAGGCTGGCTTCAAACTTTTCTGTATCTAGAATGATTCCAAGGAATTCCAAAGAATGAAGGGGACCGATTGATTTCTCTTCTGAAAGCGGAACGCCAACTTCAGAAAATAAGCTTTTAAGATTGGAAATCGCTTCTGCTGGTGCATCTGAAGGAGGAGAAATTACTAAAAATCATCCAGCAAGTGGAGCAAGAATGGGACATGATAGACATTAAGAAGAATCTTGCATAATGCTTCCGACAGGGTATCAAATATCTTCGGGCTGCTGTTGCAGCCGAAAGTCAATTGGGTGGCAAAATAAAACTTCCCTTCCCAGCATATACCAAACAGGTGACGGAGAGGCGGATGGATTGGCATTACTTTAAATGTGTCTGATATATCTGCTTTTGCTAACCAGGAACCACGACCTGCTAATGTAATTGAATGTATTGCGTCTGCAATAGTGATGTAATGCAGGGAAAATTGATCTTGGGGAATTAATGAGTTCATGCTGCTGGTGCTTGACCCCTGTGGTGCTGATAAATCAATAATGAGACGCTTTTTTCCCTGACATTTTCCTCGTGGCAATGCCGATAGGATTAATTCTATATACTGGAAAAGGAGGAGCTAAAAATGGACCGACTATAAGTCCTTTTATAATTTCTTTTTCAATGAGAGATTGCACTAATTGTGGTTCTTGAGTCACTGAATAAAGATTTTTGCTTTTGAACGAGGAAGAAGGAATTTGAGTCAGACTGGTTGATAAACCATTTTTTAATCCGTCGATCGGGTAATTAATTAAATTACTGTCGGGATGATTCTGTAATTTACTTGATAATGCCGGGATGTTTATAGGAGTAAAGACTGTGAGCATCGGGGAAAGTCACTTGCGTTTTAAAGGGCAGATTGTATTAGCGTGAGCGTCTCCGCAATTGCTGCACATGTGGATAAAATTGCATTGCCTATTCGAACAGAAGCCAGCATTGAAATTGTTGCAGATTTGTCTTCCTCCTGAAAATCTAATACTGCGCCCGTATTTGTCTTTCCTTGTGGATTGATCGAGGGGAGCTGAAGAATGTATAGGATTAGGTACTGAAGATCTGTATGAATTAGTGGCGAAACCGGGTGCTGAAATTAGGGCTGGACCAGAAGAAGCTGTAGGCGTCGCTGCAGTATTTGATGCTGGAATTAAAGACAGCGCTGTAGATTTCCCTGTTCCATATTAGACACCCTTTTATCTAGATCCAACAGTTTACAACTGACCGAAGATAGAGTATCGGCAAAAGGCTGCATAAATGATTTTATCTCGTTAAATAGTTGCGAATGTTGGATTTCAATGGCTGGCTGTTGGTTAGCGATGCTAGTTGTGGGGGTGATTTGATCCGGAATAGACTGCCTGCTGTCTGTTTTAGGACGCTGAATGGCTGGGCGTGGCTGATTATGTTTTTTTTTTTTTTTTTTTCGGAGGAAAGACTGGTTCTGCTGAGATTGAATCGCAATAGAGAATAAAAAGAGACTCTCTATCACTCCCTGCTGGAATCGCATTACCATTTTTAAGGAGGGTTTTTTATCAATTTATTCATGGGCCAGTCCTTCCAAAACAATCGATCCGGAGGGGCGTCCTGAGGCCGTAGTCGCTTGGATCGGCTCCGATTCGATGTTTGAGTGGCAGGAACGGTAGGAACATTTGAACTGGAACCTGGACGAGAGCCTGATCGGGAGCCTGATCAGATGTAACTGAAATACCAGAAGGGCAGAAAAAACGGAGACTGGATGGACCCTGGATTGAAGCTGGAGGAGAATGATCTGGTAATGACAGAAAATCCTGGGAATCCTCTGAATCTGATGACGACTGCTGTAAGTATTCCATTATTGAGGTATACGAAAGTTGATGGGTCTTGAAATCGCTTAGGTTTATGCCAAAACGAAAAAACACAAGACAGCTAGGTAGAGGTGACTAATGTTTAAATAAGGTAGATTTAATTGATGACAGGGGATGATAGGTTGTTGGTGCCTAGCTCCGCCCCCTGAACCCCACTTATAGGTTAACATTTAATCCGGCTCAAGTTGGCATACAAAACCAACGTTCACAGCAGTACTAAATATATACGTTGATTTTTCTGATAAACATTAGGGAGGTTTAACTTCCAGTACGCTGGTTGACCAACAGTGCAAACCCAGCATCCACTGCTATCTCCTGAACACCTGCTGCCTTTATTACCAATCTGCAGAACAAGCCAGCCTGACAAAACTGTCACAAAGCCAATCAATCACGTCTAAAGAAATATAAAGACCAGAAATTCCAGATATTGGCTTCTCAGGGGAAAGTATAATAACAATAATACTAATGAATGAATGTAACATGTTAACGTATTTGTGTATCTAGCATGCCGCTTTAATTTATGCTTTAACAAACAAATCAAACTTATTTGGTTTTATCTCAGGGCACTGACAGATAACACAGAGCCTAAGTGTGGTTGAGTTGAGGAAATGTTTCCACACAGTGTTTCTTGGCAGGGTTCCTCTTGAGCACACTAAGCAATATATTATAATGTGCTTTATTCTTAAAGTCTCCTGTGGACTTAATTTGGGTATCCTTCATTCTAAATGCTCTGACTCTGAATTATCCAAAAGGATAGATTCAGAAGCCCCAGCGACATACATACAGTAAGCAAAATTAGGATGAAAACATCAGTGAAACTGCCTTATAAATTATGGATTTTCATTTTATTTTTACATTTATTTAACATAAATAAAGTGTGTCTGGAGGAAAAATAAAATTCACTCCTTGTTTCATCCAGAGTGCATGTGGACATGCTTCATATATATATATATATATATATATATATATATATATATATATATATATATATATATATATAATAACTTGGAAGAAGAATTTCAGTTTGGTACCTCTCCATTTAAGAGGAAAACTTCAGTTACACAATGCATGCCACACACCTTGTGAAAGTTTCTGAAGTATGCTGCCTTCTCGTCTGGAAATTTCTCTAACCGCCGTGGACCTTTACTGGATGCCTTCTTAAACACCAACCAGCAACGTCTGAAAATCTGTCAATGGAATGAAAAAATGCCATTAGAGATGTTTCAGCATGGTCATCAGAACTGTAATGAAATAAAAAGGAAAGAGCAATATGCATTACAACATTGTAAAATCCAGTGAGTTTCTACGTATTGGTCCCTGATATATAAAGGATTAATTTTCTCAGTGAAAGTTCTGGCATAGTCCATCAGGCTAGACTGGCCTCAAATTGCAATTCTGATGTAGTTTATTCCAGTGACACTGCATTACACAAATTTCTTCACAAATTACTTTCTAAACCTTAGCAGTATAGATATGTGTCAATTCTTAGTCACAGAGTATGAGAATATGTTGTAACCCTTGATATCAGATAAAAATAGACTAAAATGAATCACTGGCAATGTTTCAACACGGTGTATCATTGAGCCAATACTAGTTTTTACATTACTTATAATGGGGGCATAACCTAATTATCCCTTTGATGTAAGAGTTTGATATAAAATGTCACGTTATTACTACTGCTTATAGAGCTTATCTCTGAACAGGCGTTTAATGATGTCAATGTCGCATCATAATTGCAAACGTGAATATGATGTTATCCCACGCTGGCATTCCTCCTTTCATGTTACAGTAAAGGGAAATGTCTTAAAACTAAAAATGCAATTATTGAGGTTTCAGTTGGGCATACGTTAGCATAAAATCTCTACAATATAAAATTCCATTAAAGCCTGCAGTAGATATTTTAGAGATTTTATACTTGAAATGCAAAATCAAAAAACAAAATAAATCAAAAGCATTATAGATCAGTGCTGCCTATGATAAAAATCCCAACAGCAAACTTAAACATATATGTTGATACTTTAGACCCTTCAGCCCACCACTAATCAATACCAATTGATGTATAAACACATGATGTTGCTTATGTAACCCATTTTAACAGCCTTTAAAATAAATCTCTGTGTCACAGTGGCAGTAAAGTAGCTCCTGAAAAATATTCAATATTCCCGTAAAATAAGTCTAGCGGTAAATAAAACACTAGGATTGGCTGAATAAGATCACATGCCCATACAGTAAGAATGGTCTTGCTGCACAGCAAGGGGCTAATCACCTCTGAAGAACAGAGCACGCCTGGGTCGCCGCCATACTGGCAGTTAAGATCTTCAGGACGCTTAGATATTCAGCATTTTAAAATTATTATTAGTCAAACGCTAACAAATTAAATATAACCGTATACAATTCAAATGGTCTTGTGCCCCACAATGTATCCAGGCCTGCGATAAGATACACTACACACGGCAGGCAAACCATCTTCAGTCCCAATTGTACTTTCAACCAGGCAGTTACTGTTCAAATCTATAATCAGCACCACCGATGACGTGTCGCAGAGCACAAGTGATCTTTGACACAGTGACTCTGATTTAATGTCAATCCACGTTGCTTCTTACAATCTCCATATTAAATTATATTGTAGATAAAACAATGACTTGCTAAGTAGTAAAGTTAATTAATTCATTCTGAATTCAACACGTGTTATTGTGTTTATGCATTACGAAAAGACGGCGGTGAGTAGCCTATGAACCCGGAAAGGTACGTTCTATTCTGAGCAGTATTGATAGATATCTTGAACAACAACATATGTTATCATATCTTTTAAATCCATGTAATAACATATGAGCTGCGGTGCATTTCAAGAAAAATTTTCACCTCGGGGTTCAGGGCCATCACATAAACCATTCCAAATGTTCTTGTAATGGCACTGCAGCCCATATATTATATATAACAAAATAAAGGTTGAAGATAGTAATTTGTGGGAATAATATCATTGATTTAATGTAGAGAATATTTAAGCAATTATTGCACCCAGGATAGTGACAAGCATTGATATATGCCAATTGGTGGACATCATCAAGTTTCACTGAAGCAAAAAGCAAACAATGTTGATATCCACTGAAAAAGCAATCCGTTTGGGAAATTGTTTAATGTTATAACTATTTCTTATATTCTACTCTGGTACAGGAGGTACAAAAGTGCTGTCCCATCTCCCAAAACGCTGTCCAGTGTCCTGAAAAATCCTGCTGAGTTAATGTTCTTTCAATTGAGTTGTTTCTTGTTAAATGGTATCAGTATCACGTAGACACCATATTTGGGTTGCTCCCCTGAGCAGCAGGGTATATTATATATGACTTTAATAACCTCCTGCTGCTGCGTGGAAAAGTGGAAAACAGGCTTCAAGGAAGGGATGAATCGCATATGCCTGCAGCTGAAAGTAGGAGTTTAATAAATAAACAAGAAAGACTAAAGGTGTGGTTTCTGATTTAGGTTGTGCAAACTATAGAAATATGGAGCAACATACAACAGTAAAATATATATATATATATATATATATATATATATATATATATATATATATATATATATATATATATATATATATATATATATATATATATATGAATATGATTGCGGTACAGTGCTGCTTTAACAAGAGTGCAGTGAGTTCAATAACAAGTGTATGTTATGTTTATTGTGGCAAAGTGCCCGCCCCTGTGTATATTTTGTGTTATCTGTTGTGTGTTAATGTTGGTGTTTAGTCATCGGTACACAGGATATAAACGGGTGGAAGCGACAGCGAGTGGGAGAAGTACAGGCGTGGAAAAGTACAGAGCAGTTTCGAAGCAGAAAGGAGAAATTGCATCTTGAATTGCTTTAATCAGAAAACAGAGGACATTGGGGAAACACAGCAGCAGCTCAAAGTCAAACAGCCGCGTGTGTTTTTCTGATAACAAACAAGCTGAAACTCGGAGCAGCTGATTGAAATTCAGCGCCGTTTTGAGACACGGGCGAGGGGAGGAGCCAACAGCACAGCAGAACAACGCAGTTAAACGAGGCAGTCTTCCCAGCGACAGCGAGTGGGAGAAGTACAGGCGTGGAAAAGTACAGAGCAGTTTCGAAGCAGTTTGAAAGCAGGTTGACAGCTGCAGAAGAAACTAAACTTCAAAAAAAAAAAAACCCTCAACATGGTCTTCAAGCCAGTAATCTGTGACACCTGCTTGATGTGGGAAATCCGAGAAAACCCAGCGGAGCTAAACCAAGTGTACGTAAAGTGCCGCGCTATCCAGGATTTGCATAAACTAGTAAGTATGCTAGAAATGGAGCTGGAAGAAGTGAGACAGCAACAGGATCTTGAGGAACTGGCACACCCACAATTCATGGAAGTCTGCATCACCCCTAACAGACTGAAAGCCACCAGGGAGATAGAAGGTCAGAACAGCTGGGTTCAGGTAGGCAGAAAAAAAGAAACTTCGTCAAACACAACCACCAGAAATCAAAACAACCAACAGATTTGAGTCACTTCAGAATTTTGATGAGCAGAACCAACAACAAGAGAATGAAAGGAACAACATCCAGGACCCTATTGACAGTGGTGACCAGACAGCAAAAAGAAGGGAGGTCATGATTGTTGGGGACTCCATATTGAGAAACACAGCAAGTTCAATTCGCAGTTTGGACCCCCTTACTACAACAGTGTGCTGCCTTCCGGGAGCCTCGGTCAAGCACATCACTGAAAACGTGGACAGGCTCCTAGAACGAACAGGAGAGGACCCGGTAGTAGTCGTCCACATCGGTACAAACAACATTGGAAGAGACAGACCAAAATCCCTGCAAAACAAATTCAGAGAGCTAGGAAGGAAATTAAAAGAGAAAACCAAAACTGTGGTATTTTCTGGTATACTACCCGCACCTTGCAAAGGACCATATGGACAGCTGGAAATAATTAATCAAAACGAATGGCTGAAGACGTGGTGCACACGGGAAGGCTTCACCTATCTTGATCATTGGACCACATTCTACAACGAGGACTATCTGTATAGACGGGATGGACTGCATTTAAATAACAAGGGAACCAGTCTACTTGGAGAAAAGATCCTCGAGCAGGTTCGGAAGCATTTAAACTAGAAAGGAAGGGGGGAGAAATCAACAAAAAAACAGAAGGGAGACCGCATCAAAACAAGAACAACAACTCAGGTAAGACAACCATTAAATGTATTTATCTAAATGCTAGAAGTATCAGAAACAAAATTCTAGAACTTGAAGCTACTGCACTAACAGGTAACTATGATGTGATAGGTGTTACAGAAACGTGGTTGTCTGAGAGTGATGGGGACGAATATAATATTTGTGGGTATACACTGTATAGGAAAGACAGGCAGGACAGAAGAGGAGGAGGGGTAGCGCTATACATAAGAAACAGTCTTGAAGCCCAGGTGTTAAACCTGGACAAAGAAAATAAAACCGAATCAATATGGGTCAGAATAACGGACAAAAATTCAAAAGGCATAATAATAGGAGCATGCTATAGACCGCCAGATTCAGACGGTGAGCACAATAATCTGTTATACAATGACATTAGAAATGTGTGTAGCAAAGGAGAAGCCATACTAATGGGGGATTTCAACTTCCCCAAATAAAATGGGAAAACCCGGTGGGTAGCGCGAAGGATGAAATAGAAATGGTGGAAATGACAAATGACTGCTTCCTAACACAATTTGTCAAGGCACCGACTAGAGGGGAGGCATGCCTTGATTTAGTCTTTTCAAATAACGAAGATAGAATAACTAAAACAGAGGTCAGAGAACCACTGGCAAACTCAGACCACAACATGGTCTCATTTGAAGTGTTTTTTAAATCCCCAAAAGTAAAGACTAAAGTTAAGGTTTACAATTTTAGAAAAGCAAACTATGAAGGTATGAAACAGAGACTAACAGAAGTAGATTGGAGTAAAATAGAGAAAACACCCACAGAAGAAGGATGGTTGTTCTTCAAAAATGTAGTACTAGAGGCGCAAAACAATTATATCCCTAAAGTAGACAAATCTAAATGTAAAACTAAATTGCCAAAATGGTTTAATAGATCAATTAAAAAAAAATATTCAGCGAAAAAAGGCACTTTACAGAGCATTAAAAAAGGACCAAAAAGAAAGTACGCAGAAAGAGTACACAGAACTGCAAACGCAAGTCAAAAAGGAAGTTAGAAAGGCCAAGAGAGAAATAGAAATAAACATTGCTAAGGGAGCTAAAACCAATTCCAAAATGTTTTTCCAATATTACAACAGCAAGCGAACATTCAAAGAGGAGATTAAATGTTTAAGAGATACAAATGGCAAAATCGTAGAGGAAGAAAAAAAAATAGCAAATATGTTAAATGATTACTTTTCACAAGTTTTTACAAAGGAAGATACTGACAACATGCCCCACATGTCATCCAGTTCCTGTCCAGTTTTAAATAACTTTAGCATAACTGAGGCAGAAGTGTTAAAGGGACTAGGAGCTCTTAAAATAAACAAATCCCCTGGGCCGGATGAGATCCTCCCAGTAGTACTCAAAGAAATGAAAGAAGTAATTTACAAACCGCTAACCAAGATCATGCAGCAGTCTCTTGACACAGGGGTGGTACCGACAGACTGGAAAATTGCAAACGTAATACCGATCCACAAAAAGGGAAACAAAACTGAACCAGGTAACTACAGACCAGTAAGCCTGACTTCTATTATATGCAAACTTATGGAAACTATAATAAGATCCAAAATGGAAAATTACCTATATGGTAACAGGGTACTGGGAGACAGTCAACATGGTTTTAGGAAAGGGAGATCGTGCCTAACTAACTTGCTTGATTTTTTTGAGGATGCAACATCGATAATGGATAATTGCAAAGCATATGACATGGTTTATTTAGATTTCCAGAAAGCTTTTGACAAAGTCCCGCACAAAAGATTAATTCTCAAACTGAACGCAGTTGGGATTCAAGGAAACACATGTACATGGATTAGGGAGTGGTTAACATGTAGAAAACAGAAAGTACTGATTAGAGGAAAAACCTCAGAATGGAGTGTGGTAACCAGCGGTGTACCACAGGGATCAGTATTAGGTCCTCTGCTATTCCTAATCTACATTAATGATTTAGATTCTGGTATAGTAAGCAAACTTGTTAAATTTGCAGACGACACAAAAGTAGGAGGAGTGGCAAACACTGTTGCAGCAGCAAAGGTCATTCAAAATGATCTAGACAAGATTCAGAACTGGGCAGACACATGGCAAATGACATTTAATAGAGAAAAGTGTAAGGTACTGCACGCAGGAAATAAAAATGTACATTATAAATATCATATGGGAGATATTGAAATTGGAGAAGGAATCTATGAAAAAGACCTAGGAGTTTTTGTTGACTCAGAAATGTGTTCATCTAGACAATGTGGGGAAGCTATAAAAAAGGCTAACAAGATGCTCGGATACATTGTGAAAAGTGTTGAATTTAAATCAAGGGAAGTAATGTTAAAACTGTACAATGCACTAGTAAGACCTCATCTTGAATATTGTGTTCAGTTCTGGTCACCTCGCTATAAAAAAGATTGCTGCTCTAGAAAGAGTGCAAAGAAGAGCGACCAGAATTATTCCGGGCTTAAAAGGCATGTCATATGCAGACAGGCTAAAAGAATTGAATCTGTTCAGTCTTGAACAAAGAAGACTACGTGGCGACCTAATTCAAGCATTCAAAATTCTAAAAGGTATTGACAGTGTCGACCCAAGGGACTTTTTCAGCCTGAAAAAAGAAACAAGGACCAGGGGTCACAAATGGAGTTTAGAAAAAGGGGCATTCAGAACAGAAAATAGGAGACACTTTTTTACACAGAGAATTGTGAGGGTCTGGAATCAACTCTCCAGTAATGTTGTTGAAGCTGACACCCTGGGATCCTTCAAGAAGCTGCTTGATGAGATTTTGGGATCAATAAGCTACTAACAACCAAACGAGCAAGATGGGCCGAACGGCCTCCTCTCGTTTGTAAACTTTCTTATGTTCTTATGTTCTTATGTATATTTGTATTTAGGCACGAGGATTGCACAGCACTTCACGTGCAAGTAAAAAGTAATAATATGTGAGCACAGGGAATTGCACTTTATTAGCTCACATGCAGTTGTACCGAGACTCCAATTGAATGATTAATTAGTAGTCGAGTCTTGGTACAGCTGCATAAAAGCAGCATGTTTTCACTCACTCGGGGTTGTGTGTTTGGTGAGTGGAGAACGGGATAGGAGACAGAGATAATACTTGTGATAATTGTAATAGTATTAAGTTAAATATCTGCTCACCGTGTTTGTCTGTATAGTCCGTTTTGTTTGTGTCTTTTGTTTTGGCGAATGTGCCGTGTCCTGTATTTTTGTTTGTTACAACCTTTTTATTTTCTGTTTATTTATTAAATGCTGAGCGAAAGCATTCGCTCAGCTCCACCAAACTCCACCTCTCTGTCGTTTTATTTCCTGCTTCTGGTCTGACGTCACCCACTCCCGCCGTCTTTGTGACATGTGGTGTTAGAAGTAGGATTACCAGCGCTACCTAGACGACGACCAGAGCAGGAACCACAAATTATTGTTTAAAAAAAAAAAATAAAAATAAATAAATGTCGGATGACTCCATCAGACTGAGGGACTAGATCCGGGACAATGCTGGGCTGGAGGCACAGTCCATGCCCATAGCCATCTGGGTCCTGTGGCTGATTGACAGGGAGTGATGGGAGGCATACGAGAGGGAACACACCCCAAACTCCCTGGAGGAAGGTATGGAGTTGGTCCTCTGCTACCTGGAGGCAGCTATAAATAGAACAGCAGCCCTGGTAGCAGGGTCTCCAGCGCCCAGGCAGGGGGACCGCGAGGATCCAAAGCCTGAGAGGGAGCTGTTCCCATCTCCACTACTGTCACCACCTGGAGAAGAGGAGCAGGTGCTTCCTCTGCCTCCATCACCTCCCCCTGTAAGTGAGGGAGAGCCGCGCCAGTCCCCTGCAAGTGAGGGAGAGCCGCACCAGTCCTCTGTAATAAGAATAGACTTCACGTCGCTCCCACCTCTGCCGCCAGGAGACTACACGTCGCTCCCACCTCTGCTGCCAGGAGACTACATGCCGCTTCCACCTCCGCCGCCAGGAAACTGCACGCCTCCGCCACCTCCATCGGCAAGAGCAGAGCAGCAGGAGCTGCCTCTGCCTCTGCCACTCCACTGCCAGGAGTAGAGCAGCGGGAGCTGCCTCTGCCTCCTCCACCAGCAGAGGGTAAATGCCTGCTGGGTCCCTGTCCACCAGCAGAGGTTGAATGTCTGCTGGGACCCTGTCCACCAGCAGAGGGTGACTGCCTGCTGGGTCCCTGTCCACTAGTAGAGGGTGAATGCCTGCTGGGTTCCCGTCCACCAGCAGAGGGTGAATGCCTGCTGGTATCACTTCCCCCACAAGCAAAGGATGAATGCTTGCTGGTATCACTTCCCCCACCAGCAGAGGGTAAATGCCTGCTGGGTCCCTGTCCACCAGCAGAGGTTGAATGTCTGCTGGGTCCCTGTCCACCAGCAGAGGGTGACTGCCTGCTGGGTCCCTGTCCACTAGTAGAGGGTGAATGCCTGCTGGGTTCCCGTCCACCAGCAGAGGGTGAATGCCTGCTGGTATCACTTCCCCCACAAGCAAAGGATGAATGCTTGCTGGTATCATTTCCCCCACCAGCAGAGGATGAATGCCTGCTGGTATCACTTCCCCACCAGCAGAGGATGAATGCCTGCTGGTATCACTTCCCCCACCATCACGAGGAGAGGAGCTGGAGCTGCCTCTGCTTCCATCACCATCAGGGGGAGAGGAGCAGGAGCTGCCTCTCCCGTCACCAGAAGGACCAGGAATAGATGCTGGCGGTCCTCAGCAGCCCTTGCATAGGCCGCAGTGGCCAAGAAGAGGGAAAACACCCACACCCCAGCTTGTCCTGACTTCCTGCCTCGCTTCGCCCAAGGATGCCTGTCGCTCCACATCGCCTGGGGTTGCCAGCCGCTCCGCATCTCCTGGGGTCGCTGGAACTGCTTCGCCAGGGGTTGCAGTCAGCTCTGCTTGGCCGCAGGGGTCAGTGTGGCCGGAGCCCCACCAGAGGGAGCTGCTGGCTATGAAAAAGTGGGGAGAGGTCAGGAGACCACCTTGGGGGAAGTCTGGAGACCTTTTCCGCTGTTGGACTTGCCCCGGCTGAAGGAGTCAGTCTGGGAGCTGTCAGCACATCTGCTGACAGCCGCACCATTGGCAGCATTTCCGCTGCCAGTGGTAGAGCGGGAGGAGAGATTTGCCCCATTGTCAGCACGTTTGCTGACTGCATGGCCAGTAGCAGCCTGGCTACTGGCAACATTGGCCCTTAAAGTCCCTGTTCTTGGCCCAGGACTTTGAGCGAGACTTCTGGGATTTTAAGGGGGGAGGTGGCCATTGAGGCCATGTGTGCTTTGCACAATGGGGGGTATATGTGACAAAGTGCCCGCCCTTGTGTATATTTTGTGTTATCTGTTGTGTGTTAATGTTGGTGTTTAGTCATTAGTACACGGGATATAAACAGGTCTGTGTAACACGAGTGTTTAAAATGTATCAGATATTTATACCCTTGATGTCCGAAATGTTAAGTATATGGCTCTAGGCCTACAGGATACTGTAACTTGGCAAACAGTGTCTTAGGTACTGCAGCCATTCTAAGTGCCAACCGTCTAAGGGCCACACATTCAAGGGCAGTCTGAGCTGTGGCAGTCAGAGCGAGGACAGGTAAAGGAAGGGCCTTCTCCAAACCTCTACCAATGGCTACTAGAGGCTTGATTCCTACTCTGACACCAAATGTCTGAATCCCCTGGACAAAGCGTGCTTGCTCTTTCCCCCCTCCTAGAATGAACACTAGTAAATACTTGCTTCAGATACCGCTACTAACTCCCTCTCCCCCTGTACTACCTGCTACAAACTGTAAATTCTCCTTCCTAAATTGCCGTTCTCTGACTAACAAATCTGTTTCTCAACAAACTTATAACTGATACTGATCTTGATCTTCTGGCTACTCGCTCTTTGACAAGCCCCGCCTCACAGGTAGAGGTGGGGGCACTGCTGTTACTACTAACTCTGTGCTTGCCACCTCAACTCTCTCTATGCCAGCCTTCTCTTTCTTTGAGCATCTCGCTATCAAGCCCCCTCTCCTATGTCCCTCATCCTTGCTGTTATCTATCATCCACCAAAGAATAACTGCTTTTATTGCTGAGTTCTCACAATTCCTCTCCCTAATCTGCACTTCAAATGACAAAATTCTACTCCTAAGTGATTTCAACATCCATGTTGATTTTCCTTCTTCCACTCTAGTGACCAACTGTGTCATGCTCCTGTACTGTCTTGGACTCTCTCAATCTGTCATTCTTCCCACTCACCCGTGGACACACCCTGGATCTGCTCATCACCAGGGGTCTTGATATCTCCAATCTGTCTCTCTGACCGTTTCTTAATCACTGCCAATATTAATCTTCCCGCACCTTCAGCTACTATTGATACTGTTCATTCCTTCAGTCCCAAAAATCTGCTAAATCATATAATACTCTAGGAATGAGTCTATTCTTCCCCTCTGACTGGTACTCTCCTGTCTTCGGTCGATGGCGCTGTGTCCCTCTATAACGCCACCCTTACTCAGATCATCGACACAGTTGCCCCGCTTACAACCAAAACAGTGAAGAAACATTGCAACTGTCCATGGTACACCCTCGAACTTCTTTTGCTTAAGTCTGCCTGCTGCAATTCTGAACGCAAATGGAGGTTGTCTGGACTAACAGTTCAGCGAGAGATTTGGACTGATCACTTCTTTAGCTACAGGCGTGCGCTCACTTCTGCCAGGGTGAAGTACTTTTCAGAAATCATATCTAAGGGGCATGGTAAAACAACTATTCTCTTCAAGACCAGTAATCAAATCCTGTATCCAGCCACTGATAAATCCACCTCCCATTCATCCTCCCTGCCATGATTTCTCCTCTTTCGAAACAAAATCAACACCATTTATTCTACGCTCTCCTGCCACAAACTCAGTACAGTACTTGACCACCTTGTCTCCCCTCCGATTACCCCTCCTGCTCACTCTTCCTTCTGTTCTCTCTCCATTACTGATGTCTCCAGCCTATTGTTGAAATCAACTACTGCCATGTGGCTCTTAGTCCCCTGGCCAACAAATCTTGTCCGTCTCTATGCTTCTGACCTTGCTCCTTCCATTATGCACACTCTCAACTTGTCCCTCCCTTGACCCACCGGTCTTATCTAACTTCCATCCCATATCCAATCTTCCTTTCCTCTCCAACCTCTTGAAAGGGCTGTAGCCAGCCAGCTGATTAAACATCTGACAGATAACAATCTGCTTGAATCTCTACAGTCTGGTTTCTGGGCACATCACAGTACTGAAACTGCTCTGCTCCGGATTGTAAATGATCTTCTGCTTAATGCTGATGCTGCTGCTCCCTCTGTCCTTGTCCTCCTTGATCTAAGTGCTGCTTTTGATGCAATAGATCATAGCATTCTTCTTGACCGCATTCAGAGGTATGCTGAGATCTCTGGAACCTGTCTCTCCTGGCTGTCCTCTTGCCTATCTGGTACCTAGCAGCTGTAATTTTAATTAGTCCCTACTCTCTGCCTGAGTGAATGACTGACAGTCTATTGTTTCTCAATCAGCCTTTTGAAAGGCTGGCGCCTGCTTGCCAGCTACGCTGCTTTGGTCAGTATCGGGACTAGTGAAAATAAATACCAGAGACCGTGGAGTTTTACAACGCAAGAAAATATGGAGTTGATGTTTTGGATCAGATGGAATGGAAGTATTCCTTGAAAGCTGGCTCCCAACGGTGGCCTGTTCAGGTGTTTTACAATGTATTGGACCTAGCAACCATCAACTCCTGTGTAATTTACAAAGAATGCACAGAGAAGAATTTACCAAGACAAGAATGTGTTTTACAATTAGCACAGGGACTTCGCAAGAAGCATTTGGAACAGAGGGAGACTGCCAAGCGTGTCCCCACAGCTGAAGCTGGGATCCCCGCTGAGAGCCGCAAGAGACGCCAATGTCAGGTTGGCAAGAGCAAGAAAAACAAAACTTTGGACAGCTGTGCCCTTTTCAGAAAGCGACGTGGAGAAGCGCGTTATCTGTGCTGATTGTGAACAGCCTTAGACTCAAGGTAAAGGAATACCCTTTTGTCAAAAAAATTAATTCAACTTTTTTTATAACATCTTGTGCTGTATTGCTATCGTTTCAGTTTTATAAATATGTATGTTGTAAATCGATGTCTGTTCAGATGTTTGTTTATTTATTTACTTTTTCTTGTTTTGATTTGTAAAATAAATGTTCATATATATATATATATATATATATATATATATATATATATATATATATATATATATATATATATATATATATATATATTGTAAGGTACCAGGGAGGGGGTTAAAATCCTTCCCTGCTGAAAACCCTGAAAATTCTTTGGGTTTAATTGTGTTTAATTGTTTAATTGTTTAGTAATTCCCTGCACCTGGTGGTAGTTGTAAATTAGAGCCAGGTGCAGGGTATTTAAGAGAGACAGGCAGTTTGTTCAGGGCTGCTGTGTGTAGGGAGGCAGAAGGTGTGGTCTGCTTCCAAGCAGTCAAGGTAAAGTGCTGTGTTAAACCTTGTGAGTTGTGTTTGGGTTACAGGTAAACAGCTTAGCTGTCCTGGTTGAGTTAGGTTCCAGACTGTATAGTTAGTGCTCCAAGAAGGAGCTAGGTGTTTGTTTGTTTTGTTTAATTTTTTGATTGGTGTTTATTAAAAGTGCACGTCAGCACTTAAATCAATTCCATTTCTGTGTCCTGGGTCTACTTTGAAAGGGGCAACAAACGTGAAAAGTGAAAGGATCGTACACATATATATATATATATATATATATATATATATATATATATATATATATATATATATATATATATATATATATATACACACACACACATACATACACAGAGTACTGTGCAAAAGTTTTAGTCAGGTGTGAAAAAATGCTGTAAAGTAAGAATGCTTTCAAAAATAGACATGTTAATAGATTATATTTATCAATTAACTCAATGCAAAGGGAGTGAACAGAAGAAAAATTGAAATCAAATCTATATTTGGTATCTGATATTAGCTGTTGTCTGAATTGCTATTTCAGGTTTTTCCCGCCATCTTATTTGTATGATTCTGTATGACACACGCATCCACAATGTTTAGAATTCACATCCTAGCCCTGTATTTAATGTATTATGCCTGTATGTAATGTATTTGCATTGTTTTTTACTATTTGTATTTAATGTACTATGCCCTGTATTTCAATGCATTTTTGTATTTTAATGTATTATGCATTTTTCCATCCTATCTTGTAAAGCGCTTTGTGATGGTGGTCCACTATGAAATGCGCTATATAAAATAAATATTGATTGAAGGATTGATAGCATGTATGCTAGCTTGAAGGCTCATGATTCTGTAAAGTCGCTCCGAATCATTGGGGACAGAGTGGATAAAATTACAAGCCCAATGTTGAAACTCCATCCCTGATCCCAGGTGGATGCGCACTTGTGTTTACGCTCCAGGAAGAGCTTTGATTAAGTGGGGGAAAAATACAATGAATCTCCCACCAGAAAATATAGCCATTACGTGTGCAGAAAACTTGCTTCTTTTACATTTTTTTTTATGCTAGCTCCCAATTAATTTAAAAGAGTTCATTTACATGGTCACTATATTTAACCAACCAAACTTTTATTTCTATTTCAACAAATGTATCCTGCATCAGTAAATGTAACAACATGGAAACTTTTTAAGAAGTTCAAGGGCAAAGGCAAAGTTTCTGAAAGGAATGGCACAACTACAACAGTATAAAATTAGCCAGAAATTGCTCAGAACCATATGTTCCTTTCTCCAAGCAGTCATAAACTTGTTTCTTTAGCTAGTTTTACTACATACCGCTAAAATTGATTTGTTTGCTTCACGCTTCTGAATCTTTTACTGTACATTACAAAAAAAATAAACACATTTCTGTTTAGCAACTAGGAGTCATCTAATCTGAAGCAAACAAAATGTGGGTGGGCACTGAGAGCACATACTATTTTGCTTTTAAAGAGCAGAATGTGATTAATAATCCAAGCAAACAGATTGTGTGGCTGTGCAAAACTGATGCTGTGACTGAGTTCCTCTCAATATGGATTCCAAGAACTTGTGTGTTTACTAATGCTCTTGGGAGCTGTTAAATTGAGCAGCATTAGTTTTCATACTGTATATTAGGTGCAATGCCTGCATGTCACATAATACTTTTATTAAACCCAATCTAAGCCCCTTATTATTATAAGTGATGGAGTGACATGATCTATATATTAACACAAGGTTAATACCATGTGGTATATATGATGCATGGTTGACCGTAATTGATTAATAAAGTCTGTAGCTATCTTTTCACTGTTAGGTGGGACTAGTGAAAAGACACAGAAATAACACACTATAGAAAAATAAAAGTAAACCAGTGGTGTAGTCAAGGGTATACGCAGGTAAACAGCGTTTACCCACTTTTAGATTTGGCAAAATAGCGTTTACCCGCTTCTAATAGAAGGGTACAGAGATTACTCATTTCTACTCTCCTGTGATATGCAAATTCTGAGTTAAAGACAAAATATTTTGAGGGTCTGTGTTGTGTTGCTGCGTGTGAGAATGACAGCTGAAAGCTCTCAGTCAGAACTGTGGCACGAGCAAGGGGTTGTGGTCACTGGACTGCGTATTCTCTTTGTGTGTGTGTGTGTGTGTGTGTGCGCGTGCGTGCACGTGTTCTGTGATTGGTTGTTTATGTTCTGTTAGGCACACTGGGTGACAGGGCGGTGATAGTAGCCTTCATCCTAGCCCGCCAAAGGACGCTCACAGAACTGTTCACGTAAAGCGCACCATCTGGTCTGTGACTGTTCAGCACCTGAGAGGGGAAATAACTGTATGTGAGGGGCTATGTTACTTCCTCATGTTCATCTGTTCAATCTATCTGTTCAACTCCACGAAACAGGCATTTACCCACATTTTTACGCACATCAACATCTCTGAAGTGAACTCATTATGAAAACATAGTAACCAATGGATAGGTGCTACTATAGTGAAAGGACAAGAACTTATTATCACTGAAGTAAATTCCACAATAGTGTTTAAACAATCCGGTGCATCAACTCAGCCTCCCTTGGCTGTAAGCATTCCAAAACGGGTTCAGGAGATTAACAAAGAAAAGTACAGCATTAATTAGACTTATTAGCAATTGTGATTCCCATGTTAGTCATAACACTCAAACTTTCTTCAGGACCCGAAAACGATCATATTTCTGTTGAGGGTTATGGCTAATGCCAGCAAAATTCAGTAGGTTTTGACTGCTCCAAAATATTATATTACAAAACTATATCTTTTAAAAGTCAGTTAGGTGCTGACATTTCATTTAATAGTGTCAGTACATTGAGACAGCTAAATCATTGATTAAGTACCTGAAACCACAAGGTGCCAATACTGATTGACATCACTTTATATGTGGTTCACGGGTGCAGTGGAGTGTTTTAACACTATTGAGGAGCCTTTACTGCTGAACAATGATGGTTTATTTTATCTTCTAAATGGGCATTATTCATCAAGAGGGAAGTGAGTGATGGAGATGGACTGCTGCAGTGCCTAATGCAACCTGATTGCTTTAGCAAGACTAAAACTCAGCCTGATTAATTGAGAGAAATCTGCTTATTTTTGCAGATGACTAGTTAATTAATAGTCTGAACACAATGCTCTTTGCAATTGCTTGGAACCAGAGCTGCTTTTCGTTTAATTTGATTTCCCTCTAGTTTTAATATAATAAAGAACAATTCAATCAGCTACTTAATAAAACATAACATGAATAGTTTTCTTTGCAATTAACTCATTGTGGTAGCTAAATATAATGTTTTATAAGGAATTGGTGTTTCGTAATGTTTTTGTCAGTTTCTCCTATAGCTGTTTTTGTTGTTTTTGCTAGCTTATCCTAGCTTATTTAGTATATTTTCCTCTACTGAATTTTGTGTAGGTGGGTATATATGAGCCACAACTTGTAAGGACTTCAGCACAAATGATCCAGTGTATCATACTGTTGGTGAATATGGCAGCTGTCTAAATCCAGCTGTATGTCTGTATGTTATATATTTGAACATGTATCTTGAGTGTTTGTCCATTATATGATGGCACCTTGTCAGTTTGTGTTTTATAGTAAAGTCAGTAACCAAGGGCACATGTATCAAGACATGTTCATGGTATTTGAAACAACAGTAAGTGTTAAAAACATTTAACAAAACACTACATTTTGTGTTAGGACATATAGTAAAAAAAAAAAAAAACATTAGTTGGGCACCAATAGCATGTAAACCAAAATTACAGACATGAGAATTAATATTACAGTGCATGGACCAGGCAAGGTCAGTTCTTTCAAAACACATTTTAATTGCAGGGACACAATTTGAAATGAATATAAAAAAACAAAATGTAAACAGAAAATAATGTTGTAGGAATGCATACAAAAACAGCAGCCCTCAAATGCAAGTAATACATTTTATTATAAACCCTACAACCTGCCCAGTAACACTTCAAGCTCTGAAAGCATCCATTCCACAAGATTCCTGGTGCGTGTTAATATAGTAAGAGTACCTAGGGAGCATCATAGGTTAGTGTGCCTGTTTCACAGCACATCAAACACAAATGTGCAAGTCATTAAAAATGTACAAAGAAGCAGCAACTAATCCCATTGCAGTCTGCAAAACAACCAAAAAAAAAGTATATCCCATAGAAATTGCCAATATCTTTCACACTATAAACTAAAAAAAGCTGAATGAAATATACTATATTATTATAATCCATTAATATTATTTTATTAGTATTATTATTATGAAGGTGTAATAACAGATTCTAGGATATTCAAATATGGTCCAGTATCCAAAGACCTAGGCTGTTGAAGAAGGTAATTGGACCATATTTGAATGCCCTATTGTGGGTTATTGCTTTCTTATTCCCTGCCTAGTTTCTTGTTATAGACATATTATTTTCAATATAAATCCAAAGTAGGCACAAAGACTGATTCTTCACCTCTTAAATTCAATTTCTGCCAAAAAAAACTCATCCTTGCCTGCTAGGGGTGAAGGTTATCCCAGTACTTCCATAAGACGCTATAGCTGACACTCCTCTGCCTTTGACAATCACATTTACTTTCACACCAGAAAGACTGCAGTATGTTTTACAAGCCACCCCAGCAGTAGTGAGGTTATCAGTGCTCCAGCATGCAGGAAAAACATCCCTTGTTCACTGAGCATAATTACTGATTTAGGGGCTGTCTGTCATGATAAATAAAAATAGAGATATCACAGAGGAAAATGTATTCTGCATAAAGATGTTGCACAAGTGCCAAAGACAATTCTTTCATAAACCTAGGAGTGTAATAATTGTATTTATGTCTCACACCAGCTGCAGGAAATTTATGTTACTATAACAGCATGATATCTTCAAAGCCTTTTTTTAAATTTATTTATAGCTGACAAACCATATTGATTGGTCCTATGCAATTCCTATTTTTTATTCTTTATTATACCAATTGAATTTTGATGTCTGTGTTAAAGTGTATATAAATGAGTTCATGAGTTACTCTTCAGTTTCAGATACTAGCCAGAGTGTAAGGCATTTTGTAATAGTGTTTGTATTAGGTTCTCTGTTCTGCTCTGCTTGGTTACACGGGGGATAGGAGAACCTCAGAGATAACAGATATAAAGGAAAGTGACACATCAATCCATTGCCAATACTGCATTTTTCAACTATCTTGCAGTTTGTATAGTGCACCACTCCCTCTTAAAAATGACATTCTGCAACACTTATCAGTCCTCCATTTCAGCATTGAGTTAGCTCTTCTTGAACGGTGTGAATCACCATACTTTCCTGAAGTCTCATACAGACAACACCAGTCATACATCTAGAACATCTGCCAGATGATACTAAATAGCCTTCCCCAAATGCTATGCTGAGTACACACTTACACCAACAAACTTGTATCACTCAGTTGACTCAGTCGGTATTTAATTTAAACAGCTCCATTATTTGCCACTACACCTCTGCTGTCTTACCCTTACTATTACAATAAACAGACCAACGATGCTGAAGGACAAAAAGATGACAAATATAGTATCATTCCAGAAAAAATTGACCATTGCTCTGAGTTTGAACTATGAGGTGATTAGTAATCCGGAAGTAGCAGAATATTTTAATTTATAATGTTGACTTGTATATTCCAAATGGTATAAATACAATAATATTTCATAAAACCCAGTTTACATTTCCCTAAAATGCTTTTCACCACATACAACTTAATTAAAACCTAGTTTGGGCTAATGCTTTTATCAGTTTAATGTTATTTATAAACTTAACTTTTGACCTTATAATTTGTGATCCTGTGATCTTTTGACACTGTAAGGTCAAAGAATTACATGTCATTTTGGAATGAGTTTTGTTCAAAATCTGGATAGTCAAAACTATATAAAATGACTTTATTAGACACACAAAATACAATACAGCAATATTGCAGCCACATCAGAACTTACAGCGTAGGCGGACCACGTAGTTTTGAATTACACACAGGCCGGCCTGCAGGTGCCGAGCCAGCCACAGGGGTCAATGGTGTGCCTTTACCGGATGCGTCACTCAGGAGCCCCATCAACTTCCATTATTGATTTCATTAAATGTACAGTGCCTACAGAAAGTCTACACCCCCTTGAACTTTTTTCACATTTTGTTGTGTCAGTGCCTCAGAGTTTCATGCATTTAAATTAGGATTTTTTTTCCACTTATCTAAACACCATTCTCCACACTGTTAAGGGAAAAAAAAGTTTTTATTGAGATAAAAATTATATATTAAAAATACAAAACTGAAAAATCATAATTGGATAAGTCTCCAACCCCCGACTTAATACTTGGTGGAAGCACCTTTGGCAGCAATTACAGCTGTGAGTCTGATGGGATAGGTCTCTACCAACTTTGCACACCTAGATTTGGCAATATTTGAACATTCTTCTTTACAAAACTGTTGAAGCTCTGTTAAGTTCCTTGGTGAGCATTAATGGGCAGAAATCTTCAAGTCATGCCACACATTTTCGATTGGATTTAGGTCGGGGCTCTGACTGGGCCACTCAAGGACATTTACCTTTTTGTTCCTTAGCCACTCCAGTATAGCTTTAGCTGTGTGCTTTGGGTTGTTGTCATGCTGAAAAGCAGACTTTTTTTTGAGTAATGGCTCCCTTCTTGCCACCCTACCATTCAGGCCAGATTTGTGGAGTGCTTGGGGTATTGTTGTCACATGCACACTTTGACCAATCTTGGTCATAAAAGCCTGTAACTCTTGTAAAGTTGCCATTGGCCTCTTGATAGCCTCTCTGGTCAGTCTCCTTCTTGCTCGGTCATCCAGTTTGGAGGGA
This sequence comes from Polyodon spathula, assembly GCF_017654505.1. NCBI lineage: Eukaryota > Metazoa > Chordata > Actinopteri > Acipenseriformes > Polyodontidae > Polyodon > Polyodon spathula. The sequence continues at coordinate 12,030,058 of NC_054537.1, read as the reverse complement.
TGGTCTGATCTCGACAGGATCTTGGTGGTACCATACACCTTCCACTTCTTAATCGTCTTGACCGTGTTCCGAGGGGAGGAGCCAACAGCACAGCAGAACAATACAGTTAAACGAGGCAGTCTTCCCAGCGACAGCGAGTGGAAGCGACAGCGAGTGGGAGAAGTACAGGTGTGGAAAAGTACAGAGCAGTTTAGAAACAGAAAGGAGAAATTGCATCTTGAATTGCTTTAATCAGAAAACAGAGGACATTGGGGAAACACAGCATCAGCTCAAAGTCAAACAGCCGCTTGTGTTTTTCTGATAACAAACAAGCTGAAACTCGGAGCAGCTGATTCAAATTCAGTGCCGTTCTGAGACACGGGCGAGGGGAGGAGCAAACAGCACAGCAGAACAACGTAGTTAAACGGGGCAGTCTTCCCAGCGACAGCAAGTGGAAGCGACAGCGAGTGGGAGAAGTACAGGCGTGGAAAAGTACAGAGCAGTTTAGAAGCAGTTTGAAAGCAGGTTGACGGCTGCAGAAGAAACTAAACTTAAAAAAAAAACCTCAACATGGTCTTCAAGCCAGTAATCTGTGACACCTGCTTGATGTGGGAAATCAGAGAAAACCCAGCGGAGCTAAACCAAGTGTGCGTAAAGTGTCGCGCAATCCAGGACTTGCATAAACTAGTAAGTATGCTAGAAATGGAGCTGGAAGAAGTGAGACAGCAACAGGATCTTGAGGAACTGGCACACCCACAATTCATGGAAGTCTGCATCACCCCTAACAGACTGAAAGTCACCAGGGAGATAGAAGGTCAGAACAGCTGGGTTCAGGTAGGCAGAAGCAGGGAAAAAAAGAAACTTCGTCAAACACAACCACCAGAAATCAAAACAACCAACAAATTTGAGTCACTTCAGAATTTTGATGAGCAGAACCAACAACAAGAGAATGAAAGGAACAACATCCAGGATCCCATTGACAGTGGTGACCAGACAGCAAAAAGAAGGGAGGTCATGATTGTTGGGGACTCCATATTGAGAAACACAGCAAGTTCAATTCGCAGTTTGGACCCCCTTACTACAACAGTGTGCTGCCTTCCGGGAGCCTCGGTCAAGCACATCACTGAGAACGTGGACAGGCTCCTAGAACGAACAGGAGACGACCCGGTAGTAGTCGTCCACATCGGTACAAACAACACTGGAAGAGACAGACCAAAATCCCTGCAAAACAAATTCAGAGAGCTAGGAAGGAAATTAAAAGAGAAAACCAAAACTGTGGTATTTTCTGGTATACTACCGGCACCTTGCAAAGGACCATATGGACAGCTGGAAATAATTAATCAAAACGCATGGCTGAAGACGTGGTGCACACGGGAAGGCTTCACCTATCTTGATCATTGGACCACATTCTACAACGAGGACTATCTGTATAGACGGGATGGACTGCATTTAAATAACAAGGGAACCAGTCTACTCGGAGAAAAGATCCTCGAGCAGGTTCAGAAGCATTTAAACTAGAAAGGAAGGGGGGAGAAATCAACAAAAAAACAGAAGGGAGACCGCATCAAAACAAGAACAACAACTCAGGTAAGACAACCATTAAATGTATTTATCTAAATGCTAGAAGTATCAGAAACAAAATTCTAGAACTTGAAGCTACTGCACTAACAAGTAACTATGATGTGATAGGTGTTACAGAAACGTGGTTGTCTGAGAGTGATGGGGACGAATATAATATTTGTGGGTATACACTGTATAGGAAAGACAGGCAGGACAGAAGAGGAGGAGGGGTAGCGCTATACATAAGAAACAGTCTTGAAGCCCAGGTGTTAAACCTGGACAAAGAAAATAAAACCGAATCAATATGGGTCAGAATAACGGACAAAAATTCAAAGGGCATAATAATAGGAGCATGCTATAGACTGCCAGATTCAGACGGTGAGCAAAATAATCTGTTATACAATGACATTAGAAATGCGTGTAGCAAAGGAGAAGCCATACTAATGGGGGATTTCAACTTCCCCCAAATAAAATGGGAAAACTCGGTGGGTAGCGCGAAGGATGAAATAGAAATGGTGGAAATGACAAATGACTGCTTCCTAACACAATTTGTCAAGACACCGACTAGAGGGGAGGCATGCCTTGATTTAGTCTTTTCAAATAACGAAGATAGAATAACTAAAACAGAGGTGAGAGAACCACTGGCAAACTCAGACCACAACATGGTCTCATTTGAAGTGTTTTTTAAATCCCCAAAAGTAATGACTAAAGCTAAGGTTTACAATTTTAGAAACGCAAACTATGAAGGTATGAAACAAAGACTTACAGAATTAGATTGGAGTAAAATAGAGAAAACACCCACAGAAGAAGGTTGGTTGTTCTTCAAAAATGTAGTACTAGAGGCGCAAAACAATTATATCCCTAAAGTAGACAAATCTAAATGTAAAACTAAATTGCCAAAATGGTTTAATAGATCAATTAAAAAAAAATATTCAGCGAAAAAAGGCACTTTACAGAGCATTAAAAAAGGACCAAAAAGAAAGTACGCAGAAAGAGTACACAGAACTGCAAATGCAAGTCAAAAAGGAAGTTAGAAAGGCCAAGAGAGAAATAGAAATGAACATTGCTAAGGGAGCTAAAACCAATTCCAAAATGTTTTTCCAATATTACAACAGCAAGCAAACATTCAAAGAGAAGTGTGATGAGTCAAAGGGATTTCGGTCTGTGATTCAGCCTCCCGACAGTAGATGGCATCAAACCAACTCGGGACTTCCCTTACCAAGATCTCGTGACCATGGCAAAAGTCATCTTTTGAGGGGCGGCACCTTGGTGAGGGGCGGAAGTATGAGTATATAAATTCCAGCCACTGGAGTCAAGTGAAGGATAAGGACACTTGCCAGTTGGGGACTGGTGTTCCACTGACTACAGAGGCGGGACATTACATACTAAAGGGAACGTACTACTGTGTTCGGGGTTGGTCCGAAAGTAAAATAGGAGGAGTAACGGGTGGAGGGAGAGACTAGGTTGGTGCAGCAGGATTTAAAAAAAAAAAACATTAACTTTTGTCTTTTTTTGTTTATGTATGGTTCGCCACGAAGATGATTAAAGACGAGTTATCACGGTCTGTTTTGGATTTCACCCCTGCACTCCTTCCCTCACACCATTTTGTTTTCTTTTGTTATTTAATTATTTTGTTGTGTATAGATAACAAAAATAAATTATTTTATTTCTGTACACATAAATTACTGTCTGGACATTCCATTTAATACACTCTCGCCTCACAAGGAGATTAAATGTTTAAGAGATACAAATGGCAAAATCGTAGATGAAGAAAAAAAAATAGCAAATATATTAAATGATTACTTTTCACAAGTTTTTACAAAGGAAGATACTGACAACATGCCCCACATGTCATCCAGTACCTATCCAGTTTTAAATAACTTTAGCATAACTGAGGCAGAAGTGTTAAAGGGACTAGGAGCTCTTCAAATAAACAAATCCCCTGGGCCGGATGAGATCCTCCCAGTAGTACTCAAAGAAATGAAAGAAGTAATTTACAAACCGCTAACCAAGATCATGCAGCAGTCTCTTGACACAGGGGTGGTACTGACAGACTGGAAAATTGCAAACGTAATACCGATCCACAAAAAGGGAAACAAAACTGAACCAGGTAACTACAGACCAGTAAGCCTGACTTCTATTATATGCAAACTTATGGAAACTATAATAAGATCCAAAATGGAAAATTACCTATATGGTAACAGGGTCCTGGTAGACAGTCAACATGGTTTTAGGAAAGGGAGATCGTGTCTAACTAACTTGCTTGATTTTTTTGAGGATGCAACATCGATAATGGATAATTGCAAAGCATATGACATGGTTTATTTAGATTTCCAGAAAGCTTTTGACAAAGTCCCGCACAAAAGATTAATTCTCAAACTGAACACAGTTGGGATTCAAGGAAACACATGTACATGGATTAGGGAGTGGTTAACATGTAGAAAACAGAAAGTACTGATTAGAGGAAAAACCTCAGAATGGAGTGTGGTAACCAGCGGTGTACCACAGGGATCAGTATTAGGTCCTCTGCTATTCCTAATCTACATTAATGATTTAGATTCTGGTATAGTAAGCAAACTTGTTAAATTTGCAGACGACACAAAAGTAGGAGGAGTGGCAAACACTGTTGTAGCAGCAAAGGTCATTCAAAATGATCTAGACAAGATTCAGAACTGGGCAGACACATGGCAAATGACATTTAATAGAGAAAAGTGTAAGGTACTGCATGCAGGAAATAAAAATGTACATTATAAATATCATATGGGAGATACTGAAATTTGAGAAGGAATGTATGAAAAAGACCTAGGAGTTTTTGTTGACTCAGAAATGTCTTCATCTAGACAATGTGGGGAAGCTATAAAAAAGGCTAACAAGATGCTCGGATACATTGTGAAAAGTGTTGAATTTAAATCAAGGGAAGTAATGTTAAAACTGTACAATGCACTAGTAAGACCTCATCTTGAATATTGTGTGCAGTTCTGGTCACCTCGCTGTAAAAAAGATATTGCTGCTCTAGAAAGAGTGCAAAGAAGAGCGACCAGAATTATTCCGGGCTTAAAAGGCATGTCATATGCAGACAGGCTAAAAGAATTGAATCTGTTCAGTCTTGAACAAAGAAGACTACGTGGCGACCTAATTCAAACATTCAAAATTCTAATTGACAGTGTCGACCCAAGGGACTTTTTCAGCCTGAAAAAAGAAACAAGGACCAGGGGTCACAAATGGAGATTAGACAAAGGAGGCACTTTTTTACACAGAGAATTGTGAGGGTCTGGAATCAACTCCCCAGTAATGTTGTTGAAGCTGACACCCTGGGATCCTTCAAGAAGCTGCTTGATGAGATTTTGGGATCAATAAGCTACTAACAACCAATCGAGCAAGATGGGCCGAATGGCCTCCTCTCGTTTGTAAACTTTTTTATGTTCTTATGGATATTCAAGGCCTTTGATATTTTTTTATACCCATCACCTGATCTGTGCCTTTCAACAACTTTGTCCCTGAGTTCTTTTGAAAGCTCCTTGGTGCTCATGGTTGAGTCTTTGCTTTGAAATGCACTACCCAGCAGAGGGAACCTACAGGAACTGCTGAATTTATCCTTAAATCATTTGAATCACTACAATTTAACACAGGCGGAGGCCACTTAACTTGGTGTGTGATTTTGAAGGTGATTGGTTACACCTGAGCTAATTTAGAATTGTTATTAGAAGGGGGGTGGACACTTATCCAACCAAGCTATTTTAGTTTTTATTTTTAATTAATTTTCTACAAATTTTTAGGTTTTTTTCACGTGGAAGTTATGGGGTAGGATGTGTAGATAAATGAAAAAAAAAAAAAAAAAAAAAACAACACTGTTTTAATGCATTGTAATTTCAGTTTATAAGACAGCAAAATGTTTAAATTTTGAAAGGGGGTGTAGACTTTCTATAGGCACTGTACTTGATGCCTGAAAATATCAATTAATTAAAATAGGATGTATACCCTCAATATCCTATCGAAATACTCTGCTAAGGTCTAATGTTAAGCTGCATCTAAATGTTTACTGTGGTCCCATCAACTGCTTTCGTGAAAAAGTTTCTGTAAAATCTAAGTCAAGTACAATATTTAAAGAATCATAAATAGTTTAAATGGCATTTTTTTAAAGAATAATCGATGTGTATTTGTATTGATGTTTCCAGATATACGGTATATCACTTTAGCATCTACTTTATTAAATCTTTATGTTTTTCTTTCATGGCAAAATATCACGGACATGGGAACATACAGGGCACGAGGATATTCAAGAGATTATTAGCGCACATTATCGACAATACCCTCCAGATACAAAACCAAACCAAGGCCCATTATTTTGCTGTAGAAGAATTAATTAGACCTTTGGTATCAAACAAGAAATGACAAACAGATTCACCTGGCAGGTCACAAGGTCTTGCTCTTGGTAATGTAATACATCTGCAATATTGGGTAAGTATGTCAAGCATGTCATATCAGCATGGACAGTGTTAATTGTCTAGTATTGTTTTCTACTATAAACTGCATTTAATCAACACAGCAGCACTGTACAATACTGAGTTAGATTACCGTGGCTTTATATTTTATATGAACTACTATTGGGTAAAACATTTTTTATCCATATTGTTTTTTTAAATCACAATTGCAAACCTTTGTAGAGAATTTGTTTGTGTATAAGAAGGTCTCTAATCACAACTAGCCTTTCTGCACTCCTGGAAGTTATTTATTGCACTCACAAATACAGAACACAGAGAGAACAGTGAAACTATTTTCATGTTCCGCATTCCTTTCTTTCTTAGAAGAACTGGGTAAGCAGTAGTACTGTCTACTTTTAATAATTATAAAATTATAACATTGTCATAATGCAACTAGCGTTTTTGTGTTATTTAAAAAAATGTGTTACATAGATTTAGCGCTCCAGATAGGGATAGGGTGAATAATTTGCTCTCCAATTTAAAATTTGTGAGCATACTTTAATACTGACTTATGAGGTAGGCATCAACTACAACCTCACATTTTAACTAATTTTACTTTGAACTGCTGTACACAAACGTGATCTTAGAATAAAAACAAAAACAACAAGCATTCTTATTTGCTTTACTGACCACAAACAATAAGCAAATAAACACAAATCTTTTTTTTTTTTTTAATACCAATGCTGCAGATGGAATGTACTTAATAAAATGCCTGCATGCACATACTATACAGTTATAAAGAAACAATAATATTGTTTTCCTTATTGATCGCCTTGTTATTTTAGACAATGTTTACATGCTGTACCAAAGAGTACCGGGGGGCACTTTATATAGTTCATTGATCACTTAGTTATCATAACCCAATTTTCAATTTTGTGTTCCATTCAAAAAATGGCAACCCTTATAAACTGATTTTGTCCATCCATCTGCCTCACCTTGCGTGGGAACAGGATTGCATTTCTCCAGCCACTGGAGAGCTAGCAACACCTTCAAATAAACCAAAGATCTGGACTCCAGCTTTGGAGATATGTTTGCTCAAATAAACCATGCTTGAGTACCAGAGGAGCCTCAAAAAGGAGTTTTAAGTAAATCAAAAGGAGCTTCAGGAAAATAGAAGATGAAAGAAAACCAAATAAATCTTGATAGAAAGTTCCTGGAAAGCCATCAAAGCCGCCAAAGACAGTGCAGTCAAGAAATAAGGCAAAGTTTGGGCAAGGTGATCCAGCAGGAAGTAAAAGCTTCAGTGAGGGATAAAAGAAGCCTAAGAGGGTTCTGGTTCCAAAAGCAGATGAAAGAGATAAAGGAAGAGCTGCATGTGCTGGGGGAGGAAACAGAAATATAGAACAAGCAATACAACAAATCTATTGTGGGCAACAATGCTGTTAAACTTTCTTTATATGAAATGTAATTCAATAATACAAAAAAAAAAAAAAACAGTCATACAGGGTTTAATGATTACCACCACTTGATGGTGTTAACCTATTAAAGTGGGTTGATAAATTGCAAATAAGCAATTAAAACACTGTTTGGAGTTCAGGGTGGATCTTCTGAGAATGCTTTAAACACTGGCTTTGGCACAGGGAGGTGGGTTTGGGAGGAAAGTCAGACACTGCAGGATCTTGGTGAAATCTGATTCTTAGGTTCAGCGGGTGCAAATAGTCGATAGGCTGGACAGCAGAAAAAGTGGTTGACCATTGATCGGTAAGTGGATCACAGTGGTGAGGCGTCATTCGAATTTGGTAAAATATGATTTTAAAAAAATATACGAAAAGTCCTGAAAAGGACACAAGCACCTCCATAAATCAGGAATATTGTGTCATATGTGCTTCCATAACAGAATCTGAAACTTAATAATTATTCTGCTTACTGATTAGCTATCCTATAGTAATGATGGATTTTATTTATAAAATGTCCATCCAGCCTGCTATAGAAAGTGAGTGATTTTCTTCTTTCTTAGTTACCATTACAGTACAAATTGAAAATTGACTGTTTTGCAGCTGGGTGAAAAGAAAGTGGTAAAGATTTTATTTTATTTTTTTTTCCCTTGAGGCTTTGTCGTTTGTGAATTATTGAAGCTGGTGAGGTATAATGCATCGTTACAATGATATCACATGATATCGTAGTCAACAAGTTACAGTTGGTCAGGAAATAGTTACAAAAAAGCCTACCTTCTTTTCTGTATCCTAAATTAAAACTGTTACCTTGGAGAGTTGAAGTCTTGTAAGATGTGAATGGATGCAGGCTTAAAATAAACTATAATGGCTTGTCTGAGGATAGTTTTCCATTGATACACAATAAAACACCTAAAACAATAAGTATAACCCATGAACATGTATAAAATGTAACATGTATCTTAGTTGTAATTTCTTATGCTGCTTCTGAAACTGCCCATACAGAGCAGTGAAGACTTTATTTGACTGAAGCATCTGTGATGGCTTGCTATGAAAGGCACTATCTACAAATTATTTAATTGACTGATTGAAGAACACTCCCATTCAAATCTTTATAATATCACTGAACCCAAGTATTTTTCTCTTACATATGTACAGTATCATATGAGTGCTTGTAAAGCTTTAACAGTGATTAATAATATAGAACAATAAAAATGTGGCACTGAAAAGGTTAAACCCCATTACCATATCCCCTGATTACTGGTAAATTGAACACAAGCACACGAAAATATTTATTTTTGAACGTGGTTTAAATATGATGAATGTTAAGAAAGGACAATAAATGAACACACCCCTGGTTATTCGTATTTGAAATACTTCAAAGAAGGCCCATTTTTATTATTTAAATTCAGAACATCACTGTATGCCAAATGTTTGCCTTCAAAGAAAACCTTTAGTGCAATTAGTGTCATCAATTGAAAAACACTTCACCTTAACATGCAGGCTCCTAGGAGTTTAATAAGCGATAACATTGGAAGAGTTTTTTTTAAGAAAGCCATCAGCTCACAAATACTGCCTAATGGTGAACAGATTTATTTTTTATTTTTTATTTTTTTATTTAGTAGTTGCCAGTTAATTTTACCCCGCTTTTCTCCCGGTTTGATATATCCAATTGTATTTTAAGCTCAGCTCACCGCAACCACCCATGTACTGACTCGGGAGAAGCAAAGGCGAACACATGCTGTCCTCCGAAGCATGTGCCATCAGCCGACCGCTTCTTTTCACTCTGCAGGCCCGCCATGCAACCAACCCAGAGCTACAGCGTAGGAGAACAACGCAGCTCTTGGCAGCTTACAGGCAAGCCCACATGCTCCTGGCCAGACCACAGGGGTGTTCCTTCAGCATCACTCCGAGGGGTGAGATATGTGATAAAGACAGAAAGAATCGATGCTGTAAATCTCCCTCTCGACCAGAAAGGGTACCTTGTAAGGTTGGTAGTACGCTTCCCCATCTGGAGGAAGCATGTAGCTGCGCGTACTTGAAACGATTCCTATGCGATCAGCTATGGGCCAGACAGTGATTGGTTACACCGGCTGCCATGCTGGGAGGAGGGAGGATTTGGATAGTACAAAGGGGATGCAGCTGTGTGAGTATAGCCCCTTGCGCTGAAAACGTAACATACGGTGGGAACCTGTATATTTTGCGCTAAGTATTCACTACGGACAAAACTGCACTACGTATTCACCGTTGTTGCACGTAATAAACTGTACCTAAACACAAGCAGTACAGCACTCACTTTGGACTTGTGACCGTGTTTTGTGTCTAATTGTGATTGGTCTGTGCTTATTATTTACGGGACTGCAACCCTTTATCATTACTATGCAATACACATTACTGTGTATTACAAGCTCCTTATTATTTACTGGTTGGTCATCAGACCGTTGGATTATAAATTAAAAAAAAACTATTTCACCCGTACTTGTCTGTTTGTTTCATTGGATTACTGCACCTGCACACTAATTACCACTTTGCCACAAGGTAATACATTATAATTCTGGAGTTTTCTAGTACCAATGAAATATTACAATAATACATAGTTCACAACAATACAATAAATAACAATCACTGAGCTTGGATTCCACTGTTTCCCTGATTACAGCCTTTACACAATGTAACATAGACTCCACATGATGCAAACAGATGTCTCAAGCAATGTTATTCCATTCTTCGTTAATATCAGGCAATTTGATGCAAATGCACTAAAATGCACTAGTGGTCCATTTCATTAGCACTATCAACTTAAAAACATATTGCATGAGTTGAAAAACACTTTAATATCCAATGCAAGTTAAAATTGTTCCACTTAAGTAGGGCACCAATTCTTGTGTGCTTTTAGTGTTTGGGATCTTAGACTGGACTGCTCAGCTGAGGTGAACTGATGACAATGATAAAGCAGAATTCTTCTCCATCATTACCTAATCAATGCCCCATGGGTAGAATAATTTGTTTTAAACTCTTTTCATTATGGGATAAGGTATTAAGATTCAAAATCCGAATGAATTTCATTTTGGTCCCAGAGGCTGCAATTGACATTCAGTTTATAATCCCTTGTGGAAATTCCAGGTGAAAAATGACAAGGGAAACAGGGGACAAAAATATAATTCTATTTATCACCTTCTGCACATACTAGGCTCTGTTTAATTGTTGCAGAATATTACACGTAGCCTTCCAGATTGTCTTGGAATCAAAGCATCAGGGTTGTTCTAATAGGATTAGTGCTGTTTATAGACAGCCAAGCAATATTGCTATCTTTTCACAAGCACTTCCAAGAATAATCAGTGACATGTGTTTTGTTTGATTAAAAATATAATAAAATGCATGATGTTGAAATACATCACTGGGATACAAGCAAAAGGTAAACACTGTATATCTGTAATGTAAAGCTAGTTATACATTGCTGAACATTGCTGCCAAAACAAGGTGTATTTGGCAGAACATTGATTCTCATATAAACATACACATTATACATTATATTCAGAAATATAAAAATGTTCTGACTGCAAATTTTTTCTAAAATTATTATTATTTTTAATTTGGCCTACTTAGTAGCGTACACAATACACAAAATAGATCCGCATTGACAAGTTATGATACTTACAGGAGGACAGTTAATTCTTGTTAATACGAAATTAAAGGGACCAGCAACAAATGTTGCATTATACCATTCATTTGTATTATCATTAGCCTATAAGCCAAATGTATACACTCAGTTTTTATTTAAGTTAGTCAGTGGTGCAGCTAATCGTTCACAATTACAAACTATGTGTACATTAATAGAATAGGTGTGTTCCTTATTGCTATCAGATGCTCGGAAGGAGCTGGAGGGGTTTATTGCTCCCAACACGTTGGGGAAACCAGGAATGTCATATAAATTTGTTTTCAAGGCTTGTAAGTACACCTTCTTTTAAGGAAAAATAGTATTTGTGTGTTTGCCTTAAGTGCATTGAGCACAAGTGGCAACGCATGAGAAACAGCTGCCACAGTCCCCTGACAAGACCCATAGGCAAAATACTGCAGGGTAGACAAAAATGTGATCATTGCAGGGATAGCATGGCTTCTCTGGGTGACAGGATCCAGGTCATCTTTTAAATCAGACAGCAGCTCAAGAATTATGTGGCTGCCAAGCCTGTACCTGTACATAATTTGGTCTTCATTAAAATTGAAGAGGGTAATGTGGGTATGAAATAGCCTTTCTCTTCTAATCCTACAAATCACTTGTTCTTGCTGAAGACAATATCTCCTCCTTACTGCAATAACAGCGGCCATGGTTAGAGGACAGTGTTTTTCATACTGCCTCAATCCTAAAATTCTAGGTGATGCAAAGCCTCTGGCCATAGCTGGACAATTTTCTGTAGATAGAGGAATTAATGAGTGTACATGTATTTAGCGTAAAGACATACAATATTCTGATTCCAGTAGTTAATCACAAATGGTGAATGGATAGATATACAATATATTTTATAGTATGTGAATACACACATTACATTGCCTGAAGAGAATTCTTCACATATGCTCAAATAGATATTCTCTCATACATTGCCTTCTAGTACTACCTGGCATGAGGCCTATCCAAGTATAAAGTCTGCTTTCCTTGAATCACTTCAATATTTCAGAGGATAGGAACATTTTTTTTCCTGCCTAGAATCTTTGTCTTGGCGCTATACATTAGTATAGTGTACTGCAACACATAAAAGGTGTCTCAATCTATTTTTTTCAAAAGATCCTAATTCCTGCAATGGTATTCACAGTATTCCATGTCAAATTTTAATTGACTCATCTCATTTTCATTAGCACTGAAAACTACCTGCTGACATTTTACATTTTGTTCAATTTATGGAATTCATAATATCATCATGAAACCGCAGGCAGGTGCTTGGGGGATGATTCACATTGCCAGGGCATTTGTCAAAGTGCCTTTGTCCAAGTGAAATTCTACTGGGGACTCTCTTGAGAAATAATGCAATTACAGAACACTGAATGATTTCAACATGCTTATCGCTGCAAAAGACCTGTGGCATGATGTAATTAAGAAAGCATTTAGATACTTTAAAGAAGATAAATAAGCAGTGTGGTTTGGAAAATAAGAACAGTGGCTTCAAATATATTTCACTTGAATGAGAGCTCAAGCAGAGACACAGACAGCTGGCAGAGACGTTATCAATGAAGGTCAGGGCGGTGTCATGTTTGGTACCAATTCTATCAAGGATGGCTGTCAGAAACAACTGATGGCAAGCAGATGTGGCTATGTGACGGATGTCTTTGTGGATGACGTCAGACCAGGAAATGAATAAAAATCAACAGCAGACTGGGGTATCAATGCGCTGCTTGTGCGGTTTAATTAATAAATAAAACATTTAAACAAAACAGAACAAAGCACTTATACAAAATAAAAGTCATGTTTGCCATTACAAACAGACAAAACACAAAATAAAGCAAACACTAAATAAAACAAATATCACGCTGGTTTAAAGCCAGCATGAGTAGCAATTGCTTATGTTTCTATTTCTTACTGTCTTGCTTTCTCATTCCACCTCTGAACACTCTACCCCTTTCTCACCCGTGATCACCCTATTTATACAACTGTGACTGGAGCCTTAATTAATCATTTAATCAATTCACAGCTCCAGCCACACCCCATGTGTTTTCACAGGGAGGATTTTAACTGCCTCCCTGTCAACACTATTCCACACACACACACACATCCACACCCCTGTGCTCACATATCAATATACATTAACTCCCCTGTGATACATAACCCAAACTTATACAAAACAACCGAAAAAAATATACTCAGGGGCAGGGGTAACCCATCACAGGCTACCAGATAAGGTAGAGATGAAAAATGTGTAGTTGGTTGGTGCAAAAAGGTAATTTGAGCACCCTGAATAAAATACATAGAACTCACACAGAAGCTGTTCTGTTGATTGGACAAGAAAGTTTGGTGATTTGAACTGCATTAAAAATATGCTTTTTTTAGAAAAAATAAAAGACCCATAGATCTCTCAGAATCATGTCTGAAATATGTACTACTGCATGCTAGGTATCCCAGGGTGTGACACAGGGGGTTATTTTCAAAGGAGATCCACTGGAGGATTGTATTATTTTGATCGTATTTCATGACGTATTAGACTAAATCCCTCTTCATCTGTGTAGAGATTAAGCATGCCGAAATAAATGATTAATTTAAACCTTCTGTGTACATCCAAAAAACCTTTCATTTATTTTCATTTTTGTACACTGCAGTTATACCTCCTTTCAAACCTCCCATAATTTGTTCTGATCATGTTTGTTTGTTTCATGTTGTCCTAATTAAACAAGCAGTTGGTAAGACTGAATGGAAATAAGAATTTGCCCTCGTGTTTGCATTTGCGTTTTGACCAGTTTTACTGTTGGTTTGGTATATAACATTTGCTAACACAACTGAACCGGAAGTATTATTTTGGCAGATAAAACCGCTTAAATGCTCATTACTTATTCATTTAGAGCCACAGAAAATCAGTGGATATTTTTTAATGGATTAACAGGTGGAAAAATTATGCAGATTTTGCCTTTTCCACCGAAAATGAAACCCCTTTCAAAAATCGGGCCCTTAATCTTTCCCCATGCCCTATTGATTCTAAGAACTACTGTATCACATTTGCTCTAAAGTCTCTATTACAAAACCTGTTTTTAACAAAAAATGCCTGCTTCTGTCCATGCAGTAACGTAGTATTTCCCTGCTTCTATGTTTTCCTTCTTGATATTGGGCACAGATACAAACAGATGTATAACTTTTGGAAAAACACATATTAGTTCTGACTTTTGCTCAAGATATGCTTGTGTTCTTGTTATACAAGAAAAGAAAATGAAGGTTTAATTGTAAGAAGAAAAAAAAAATACCAAGTAAGTTCTAAAGTTTCGCAGCCAAATGACAAGATGTATTCCCATAATGACCTGTCACAGTCTTGACAAGTTGTGACACTGATATAAAGAACAATCATTTTCCTTTAATGATGAAGTTAATATAAATGCTATACTGTACCAGCAGCTTAAAAATGTAACCTACAAGAAAATGCCTGTCAGCTAAATTTAAATTAATATAGCAAAGTACAAAAAGGACATAAAATATTCATCCAATATACATTATGGACCAGCAGTTTCAACCCCTCCCACCCAGACAAAAAATCAGTCAATACAAATTTAGTCCCAAAAATTCCAACAACCCTTCAATATGTTTTTTTTTTATTGTTATTATTATTATTATTATTATTATTATTATTATTATTATTATACTATTTCCCTCCTGGAATGATATACCCAACAAATAATGGCAACCATCACAATAACACATCAAGCTGTGTTAGGAAGAAGTCTGACTGATTTCGATCGATTTAGCCTCAACATGCACAGTACTGTTTAGTAAATTGATAGCACATACATTGCTAGCTAAATCAAGATTCTGAAAGAAAACGATAAGGTAACTGAACAATACACCAGATAAAAGAAAAATAATAAAAAAAACGTATTTAATGTGTTTTTACATGTTCTCGTTTCTCAGTTTATTATAATATATATATATATATATATATATATATAATTATATAATATATATATATATATATATATATATATAAATTAAGTAACACAGCAAGCGTACACATTAATAATACACTGAAAACTCGGGGGCAGTAGTAAGATTTAATCTATTCATGTATTTGATTTTGGTCAGACCAATTTCCAAAACTGATATTTCCACTTCCAAAATCCTAAAAGCTTCTAATCTGGATTTGATTCATTTTGCCCCAATGTTGTGGTTGTATAATCCTGCAGGGAGGAGGGATTATTCAGTTAATGCCTTGCTTTGCTTCAAATCCATTATTAATGAACATTTCATAAACAGCATTACAGTCAGTATTTTTTTCTTCTAATTATTCCCCCCTTTAAAAAAAAAAAAAAAAAAAAAAAACAGTATCTATTTTAATTGAACAGAGGCTTCCAATGGCACTATTTAATTAATTTGAATACATTAGACTCCCTTTATAATGTCACCTGATGGGGTTAATATTAGACAGATAAAAAGGAGATGATGGCAGCGTGACTTTAAGGGCAGGGTCAATCACTTTCTCACGATAAAAATAGCTGTAAAAACCCATGTAAACCGGAGCAGGAATCGTGCTTGTGGCTTAAACTCACGTAATCACCAGCAGAAAGGCCGTACAGAACACACAAACCCCCAACACACACACACAAAATGTACATTTACTTTAACACTAGAACTGCCGCGGTTATACTCATACCTACAACAGCCAATGGCAATTGTTATCACAGAACATTTTAAACATCATCAACATTTAAATGAAAGACGCAGATACAAATCAAAAGTTTTATTCAAGCACATCATATCAAACATCTGCACAACCGAAACACTGTATTAATCAAATCATAGTCATTTAAGGGAGGGGATATTTTAATGACCGTGTCTGCTTACTAAGTAGGAAAAGAATGTCTCTGAATATCGTGAGGAGAGCTTGCTTGTCTGATTAGAAAGGTAATCAGACAAACAAGTAGCTAATGTGCAGTGTAATTCAGAATGTGCGCAACAACACTTGAATTCATGTCTCTTGTTAAATGTTTTTATCTTCATGGCAACGCATGAAGCTCTCCTCATGATATTCAGATATCCTCTCCCGTAAAGGAATTGAATAATCTGCATTGGTACGGCCGTTTTTTTTTTTCCTAAAGCACAACTGCATAGCAACGCATTTCCTGAAAAGTACGGCAAACACTTTGTGAGGAAAACTGTCATGCATGTAAACGCTGCCAGTGATAGCTTTGTAAAATGTATGAGAATTAAATTATACCCTTAGGCTCTTTGCAACCAAGATAACCCTAGAATCCATTTTTTGTATTTTTCATTATTCAGTTTCAGTGTTTTAAATGTTCTCACGAGTATAACCTGTTCTGTTAAATTATATATATATATATATATATATATATATATATATATATATATATATATATATATATATATATATAGCTCTGGAAAAAATTAAGAGACCACTGCAAATTTTTCTTAAATCAGCATCTCTACATGTATGGCAGCCATTCCATTCCAGTGTCTGTTGAATTCCAACACAGGCACACCTCATTCTACTGAATGAGGTACTGATTAGGGGATCACCTGAACCAAATCTTATTTAATGAGGAAAAGTATAAAAACCACTCCTGTGGTCATCACTATCCTCTTGCAATAGGACCAGCTGGATGGCAAAACAGTGCTAGTAGTACCTCAAAAGTAATTGGAATCAAAAAATAACTATTGACCATGCCCAAAGAGTTGAAAAGGAAAGTTTTGAGTGAGGAAAAGAAGGGTTCAATTCTGGCTTTACTGGCAGAGGGATACAGTGAGCGTCGGGTTGCTTCCATCCTTAAAATTTCAAAGACGGCGGTTCATAAGAACAAGGTCAAGCAGCACACATTGGGGACAACAAAGCTACAGACCGGCAGAGGGCGAAAACGACTCTCCACTGACCGGGATGACCGCCAACTCATTCGAATGTCACTCAGCAACCGTAGGATGACATCAAGTGACCTACAAAAACGAATGGTAAACGGCAGCTGGGGTGAAGTGCATGGCGAGGACGGTTCGAAACAGGCTCCTAGGGACAGGGCTGAAGTCGTGCAAAGCTATAAAAAAGCCCTTCATCAATGAGAAGCAAAGAAGAGCCAGGCTGAGGTTTGCAAAAGACCATAAGGATTGGCCCGTAGAGGACTGGAGTAAGGTCATCTTCTCTGATGAGTCCAATTTTCAGCTTTGCCCAACAACTGGTTGTTTAATGGTTAGACGGAGACCTGGAGAGGCCTACAAGCCAGTGTCTCACACCCACTGTGAAATGTGGTGGAGGATCGGTGATGATCTTGGGGTGCTTCAGCAAGGCTGGAATCAAGCAGATTTGTCTTTGTGAAGGACGCATGAATCAAGCCAAGTACAAGGTTGTCCTGGAAGAAAACTTGCTTCCTTCTGCTCTGACAATGTTCCCCGACTCTGGGGATTGGTTTTTCCAGCAGGACAATGCTCCATGTCACACAGCCAGGTCAATCAAGGTGTGGATGGAGGACCACCAGATCAAGACCCTGTCATGGCCAGCCCAATCTCCAGACCTGAACCCCATTGAAAACCTCTGGAATGTGATCAAGAGGAAGACGTATGGTCACAAGCCATCAAACAAAGCTGAGCTGCTTGAATTTTTGCGCCAGGAGTGGCATAAAGTCACCCAACATCAATGTGAAAGACTGGTGGAGAGCATACCAAGACGCACGAAAGCTATGATTGAAAATCAGGGTTATTCCACCAAATATTGATTTCTGAACTCTTCCTAAATTAAAAAAAAAAAAAAAACATATTCTGAGGAAACATGTAGATAAAAACAAAAAATGTCTTTGGGAACTACATTAGGGTTACTTACCCGTGAAAACTGGATTGTCACAGTTTTGAGCTTTATTTGTTGTCCCGTGTGTGGTTACTAGCAGAGGAATGTGTTAGGCTGTGTTCGCGCCATTCAAAAATAAAACAATTATATGGATTATTTGTTTAATCATTCTGATTATGTGCATATGTTTAAATTGTAATAGCTGATCTATATTTTAAATATGTCTTTTTGTACATTTAACATGTGTTGACTAGATGACAATATAAAGAAAATAATGAATTGTGTTATGAGCTACAATAAATTCACCTGATGTTTAATTTGTAAACTATTGTTGTGTTTTTATAGGCCTGTAGTGTTATTTTAATGGCTTCAGAGTTGCTAGGCATCAGTGAATTGGTAAAAAAATTAAAAAAAAAAACTTTTTCAATATGGAAATCTGGACAGTGGGAGAAACTGAAGGTCTTACACCAAAGTCCAAGCTTAAATGACTGTTTAATGCAGCCATTAGGAGAACCATGCAGAATTGCGTAAAGTGTATTATCTCCTACTGTAGGCATTCAACATGTATTAATTAAATTAGCAAAGTGCTTCCCCAGTGCTTTCTTCCACAGCAATATGTATGAATCTAAAACATGCTATATTAAAAACTGGAGCAATACAATAGCTGCCATCTTTCAATATGCCTTGCAGATATTGTAAACATCCGGTTCACACACCATATAAACAAACCGAGTTCGCTTGAAAACTGCATTGTGAACACAAACAGACTCAGGTCCGAGTCCATTTAAAACAGACCCACATTATACAACACATTCCAGTACTGTTTGCATTATTCGTTGCTCCATTATTTATTAGGGGGTTATGTATACTTTTTTAAAAAATGCATGTGTAACAAACGTTACAATCAACTTAACAATTTCTTAAATTATTTATAACAGTGATAAACACTCAGTATTCCAAGCCTGATCATTCCAGTCCTCCGTAGACTAATTTGTATGCTGTGTTTCCTCTGAAAACTCCTTGTGTTGTAGTCACCCATTAAAAAGCAATTCAAGCTGCTAAATAGACAGAGACTTAAGACACATCTTAACAGTAGAAAGGCATTTCAGTAATTCTTTATGCATTCAACTGCTGAGTTTTAGAGTTGTCAGTTAGTTGTCAGTTGGCTGTCATAGAAATTGAAAATTTTTATTGCAGTGTGTTTTACAATATTTAGGCATATAACTGGTACAGGTATGAAAAAACACTGGCTTTCCATAATTAATAAAAAGGATAGTGTTCCATGTTAATGAATATTGCACAATCTAGGCATCCCATACATATGTATAAGTATACAAGGTTTTTACAACAGTACCAAAACCCTGACCAACAATGAAAACTTTGTAACACTGGAGTTTCTAAAATCTGTTCCCTACTAAACAAAAGTAAGTCATTTCAGTTCTTGCCACACAGTTCTATATGAAATTGAGGTTTTCAAACATTAATATCACATCACTGCATTGGTATCTCAACACAAACCAAATGAATAATTTGTAATATGTTACGTTCATGAGTAGCCATTATAACTAAGAAAACTGAATGAACTGACAGACCCTATTTAACAGCCATTTGTTTTAAAAATATTTACGCAAACAATGACTAATATATCTGCAATTACATATAGCTACTGGTATGGTATCAACAACTGTTAAACACAAAATCATGATGGGCAGCCATTGCATCTTCAATAGCTTCCTTTACCGCCCACTTTGTTCCAGTTTTCAACAAGGTGCTGCCTCCCTCATACATTGGCAGCTGCAGTATCCCTTTAACATACAGTTAAATTCTGCAGAGGTAGCGTGGAACTCCTAACCATTTCTTGACTCATGAATGGATTAACGCTTCCAGCTTCTCTACTGTTGCCAATGAAACCTCATACACAGTGAATGGCCACAGAAGTCTTGGCAGTAGACCTAACTGAAGTCACTAGAGTTTATGTTTACCCGGTAAAGCGCTGCTGTCTATGCTGTTTGACCCTTGCACTGCTTGTTGTCTCAGTTTTACCTCACGAACGGTGCCCTTTAGGTCCCCATCATACCATCTCCCAAGACTTTTCACAGGCTTCTCAGACACTGTTGGTATTGCCTCAAAGTTAATGTAGAACTTGTTATCCACTACTTTACCTTTAATTATAGAGATGCTCCTTGACTTAGTGGGCTTGAATTGTATTCATGCCCATTCAATGTTATTGATTAGTTTGCCCAATAAACGATTAGTGCAGGCTATTGTTGTATTCATTGTTGTCATGTCATCCATGTATGCTCTAATTGCTGGCAGTCGCATTCCAGAAGGCAAGCATTTTTCTCCCACTACCCATTTTGTTGCCCTAATAATTACTTCCATTGCCATGGTAAAAGCCAGTGGAGAAATGGTGAATCCTGCCACTATTCGAACTTCTAGACATTGCCATGTAGTGGTGAATTCTGAAGTTGAAAAAGAAAATTCCAAATACGATTGTTTCTTTCTAAAATTATGTATAGACCCCACAAGTTTACAGGTACAAAATACCATGGTAGAAGTAAGTGTATGGGTACATTTTCAACAGTGATTACATTGCAGACCTTATAGGAGGCAGTGTGGTCCAGTGGTTAAAGTCCAGGGCTCGTAACCAGAAGGTCACCAGTTCAAATGCCACCTCTGCCACTGAGTAACTCACTGTGTGACCCTGAGCAAGTCACTTAATCTCTTTGTGCTCCATCCTGCAGATGAGATGTTAAATCAATGTCCTATTGTAAGTGACTCTGCACAGTTCACAGCCTTCCTCTGTAAAGTGCTTTGTGATGGTGGTCCACTATGAAAGGAGCTATATTATTATTATTATTATTATTATTTACTATCACGTAAGACAAGCCAGTACTATCACAAAGTAAAACAGTTTCATGGTTACATAAACCTTTTGGATTTAGTAACAAATTAAGCTTATCAAGAACTTTTGGAGAAATATTTCAGATCTGGGCTACATTCAGTGGACCTTTTTAGGTTAATTATTCTGAGGCTTTCCTAATATCAGGGTATATAATTACATACAAAGAATTCCAGAGCAGAGGTGCAAGTTAAAAACTGTTCTCCAACTGTCAGTATCAGAAAAGTAGTAACTTCTTGTTTCAGAAGTTTAAAAAACCCAAAACAATTAGTACAGCGTTTTGAAGGGATTTTGAATTTGGTTACTGCCCAAGTGCTATTCTGGTTGAAAAGCTCTGGATTAAGCGATCAAAACACTTCTCAAAAAGCAGTAAATCACAAAACTTCCCTGCTTTTACATGAGGATTATTGAACTCTGCTGTACTTTTAAGCAGTCTTTTAATCTTGGAACCACATGATTTTATATTGCAATCCTGCACCTTTGCTACAGAACTGAAACCTGGACAATAAAGAGAAGCTAGCAAAAAATAGTATCAACGCATACCATTGAGCTTTTTGAACCACAGGGCCTTTTTTCTGATTCTGTTACACTCCAATCAATCTTTACCTTCCAGACAAAGAGACTGGTTAATGGTTGCATTTGTCACTCTTCAGGATAAAAGCTTTTTTTTTTACAATTAAGCCTGGTGGGAATCAAAGATGTGAAATGTCCAACAACAGCCTCAAGGGATATATTTCTGGAACACCTTGCATCACCTGTTGCTGTATGACATTTTTCACAGTGAATTAGTATAGTAAACACAATTCATTAGTCGAAAAAGGCAAATACATCAATGCCAAAAAAAGCAATGCTTCATTAACCCTTCGTTGTCCATTTATTCAGTGCCTGTCAGGTGCATCAGGTCCAATTTATTATCACATGCACTGTTTATTTTACACACGCTGTTTAAAAGTATTTTTTTCATAGTAAAACAGGTTTAAAAGGCATTGCATATCAACATGACATCTCCAGCCCCGCCCCACCCCTTGTTTGCTGTATTTATCACATACCTCTTCATAGTTGTACATATTGATTAATCATTTTCTGCTCATTTGTTTTATCACCAAACTCCTCAATAATGTATCCAAGTCATTATTTTATTACTATAACATCTCAAAAAGCTCTGCAAATGTCTGCGATGTTCTTTAAGCGCTGGATGCAGAAGCAGCTATAATGTTTGTTTGTGTCCGTGTTATCTCTGTGGTGCAGGGGCTATGTGTATTGCTCAGATCCGCCACTTTATTTTTTTTATGGCTTCTCTCAGCTCCTATCGGTCTGACCTTTTCCAGAGAAAAAAAAGACTAGAAACCTGTGCTTGACATCGGACCGGAAAGGAAAAATTGACCTAGTCCAACATAGGACCGCAAAGGGTTAAATCCTAGCCTAATACTACTAAAAGATATAACTCTCTCACACAATTCCAAGCACTACATGTGAACATGCTGTGATAAAGGTTAATGCGATGATCAATACACCACATATACACACACACACACACACAGTTGAAATCAAAAGTTTATATACCCCAATGGAAATGTATAATTTCAAAAAATTCTCGAAAACAAATAATTATATAAAAAATCTTTTGTAACAAGTTTTGCTTTTGTGGATGAGGAAAAAGTTACAAGAAATAGATGTCTACAGTTATTTATTACAGCAATTTTTTTTGCAAAACTCCAAAAATGTTAATTCAAATGTTTTCATATCCTGACAAGGAAAATAAAAATAATAGCTAGTCGAGGCACCTTTAGCAACAATAACCTCTTTTAAATGATTAGTATATTTGTCACTGAGCTTTTGGCACGATTCTTTAGTAATTTTTGACCATTTTTCAACGCAAAATTGTTTCAGTTCATTCAAACTTCTCTTGTGCACAGCCTTCTTCAACTCATACCACAGATTCTCAATAGGATTTAGATCAGGACTTTAACTAGGCCATTTCAGAACCTTGATTTTATTTTTCTTTACCATTATGAAGTACTTTTTGATGTATGCTTTGGACCGTTGTCGTGTTGGAACGTCCAGTTTTGCTGTAAACCAAGTTTTGTAACAGAGGGTTTCATATGATTGGCCAATATCTTTTGGTATGCTATGGAATCCATTTTTACCATGTATTGGAAGTAAATTTCCTGTGCCATTAGAGGAAAAATAGCTCCATATGAGGATATTACCACAACCATGCTTGACAGTAGGTATGCTGTTCTTTTCTTTGTAAGCCTCACCAGACTTTCTCCAAACGTAATGACTATCAGCGTGACCAAATAGCTAGATTTTTGTTTCATCACTCCACAAAACCTTTGACGAGAACTCATATCCATCACTCAAATGCCATTTTGCAAACTTTAAGTGATTGTCCTGTGACGTTTTCCTAAAAGTGTTTTTTTTTTCTTAGCCTGCGACCATTGAGCCCTTTACCATGCAATACTGGACCTGTGGTTGAAATGGAAACCCCAGTCCCACTTACAGCCAGTTCACTTGGAATATCTTTGACAGTCAATCTCGGATTGTTATTAACCTTCCTTACAATTCTACCTGTTCTTAGTGAAAGAACCTTCTTTCTTCCAGACAGAGGAAGTGTTGTGCTAGTACCATGAGTCTTGTACTTATTGATAATAGAAACAATAGTTAAAATTGGGAAACTGAAATGCTTCGAAATCTTCTTATATTCTTCTCCAGCTTTATAACAATAGGACAATAAATAATTTTCTGCATAAGTGCCTGAGATAGCTCTTTCCTTTTTCCCCATATTGACTTATTGATAATGACAGCAATCATCCTATGCCTAACCCTTTTATACTCTATAAAGAATGTTCACCTACAATCCAGGATTTTCTAGATTTTTCAGAATTAGCTTCTGTACTATCATATTGAAATTTATAGCACCTTGTAGACAACACTATCAAAGAGTATGATTATTTTTTAATTAGCATTTTTGGGGAAAAAAAGTGCTGAAATAAATAATTGTAAATATCTAATTCTTGTAACCTTTTTTCCACATCCACAAAAGCAAAACTTTTGTTACAAAAGATTTTACCTATAATTTGCTTTTCAAGAAATTTCTACATATTATATATTTCCACTGGGGTATGTAAACTTTTGACTACAACTGTGTGTGTGTGTGTGTATATATATATATATATATATATATATATATATATATATATATATATATATATATATATATATATATATTTTTTTTACACAATTTTCACAACCTTCTTTGATTTACACAAACTTCTCAACACTTTGAAAAGTCTTCATTAGATAAGTATTCACCCCCTTTGCTATAAGGACAGTTGTAGTTACCTACACTCCTAAATAATAATAATAATAATAATAATAATAATAATAATAATAATAATAATAATAATAATATGAAACCCACTTAATGAGTGTAACAGAACAAATGTGGGGATTTCAGTTTTTAAAATGTTTATTCCATGTATAGGTATCTAGATGAGATTGTGACAAAAAAAATATCCATCATTAGGTGTACCATTCATTTTGGCATCCTATTTGACTTTATAACTCTTTGCTACAGCCCTGCAGTAATGAAAGGAGTGACAAGGCAATTTCATTAGTAAACCATGTTATATTCAATATTCAGTGGTGTGCTGTATGAACTACAGGAAAAAAATCATTTTTTATATCCTTGTGCTTCTAATAATACTGTAAACAATGTTTTGTTTTTTTATTTGTTTTCTTTTTCGTGAATGCAAATACATTAATAATAGGCTTGTCATAAGAACAGATGGGGGTGTACAATTTATTTGCGGCTGACACAGGAGAGGTAGCAAGTGGTGAACACATTCAGCAAACGTTTGGTACTTGAAGGTTTAATACTCAGAAACACCCACTACAAAATACAGTCAAAGCCACCCTTAAAGAAATATGTATCTTCCTATGCGTGTTAGGAAGACATACAGCAAACAGGCCAATTCCTTACCAACCAGCTGCATGACTTGTTTTCCATTGACAGTAAACACGTCAACAACAGATAACTTGTAATAAAGGGATCAGACATATAAAAAGGAAGCAATTTTCTATTCCAGTTTTATTTTGTCAAAACTTGACAGGTGACTCATTTTGCCACTCCATAATCCCCTAATTGTTATGGTGGTAATTAAATCGTCATTTAAAAAACATGACAAAACAGTTAATCTCAATCCCAACAAGCATGCCGTTTATGAAGACCTGTGATTTCTCTAATAAAGTTATATAGTGTTCCCATAAATGTCTGTATTGAGAGTTACAGTAGTGGTTTCTCCTACTCTGACTTGGCAGGAATAACTACTGTGAGGGGTGTGGAAGTTTACTTAGCAAAATGCTTTTTTTTTCTTTTTTGTGGCCACATTAAAACAAGGCATGATCAAAGAAATGGATTTGCCATCATATTTGTGACCTTTATACTGTAGAAGCATGTGGAATCAATACAGTTGAAAGGAAGCAATATTGCATAATATCTCAAGACAAGGAAGTAAAAAAATATGGGAAAACCAAAAATGGCAAAGGTCATAAAAAATATGTTGGTTCGAGAAAGACAAAGACAATTTACAGTACAGGCGTAGCTATATGTATGTCAGTATCCTTTGGATTTAAGAGAGGTAAGGAAGGATGTTTAAACATCCAAAGTATCTAAAAAAAAAAAACCTGCCATGGACAACTATCTCATAAAACATCACCATCACAAGTAACCTGGGGGTAGATTACATCTAAATTCTCTGCACAGCCTTAGCCAAAGCAGGATAAATGTCGGTATTAAAACAAAAATTCAATGCGCTGCACAAGGGGAAATTTGCGGCTTCTCTAAGGGAGCCCCTTGTATGGGAATGCCATTTTAAAGTGGTATAAGAACACATTCCTTTAAGAGTTGTTGATCCCACATTACATAACACAGGTTATTTTTTTAAAAGACTGCTGCAGAGTTTATCTTTGCGTTCAAAAAACAATCAAAAAACACATAAGTGGACTATAAAGTAGGCATTATACCATACTAAAGTACACCAGACACAATTGTAGATTATATAAGTGTAAACGACACAAAACAAGTTTAAGAAAATACATTGATGTTTCTAGTTTTATTGTGTTTTTATTATTTAAAGAGACGTGTATAATCCTGCCCCTCAACGTACAGGCATTCCCTATCAGCAAATTTAGGGGTCTTGACAAAATCCCTACTGAAAGTAATGGTGTGATACCGTCTACAATCCAAAGCTGTAGATTATGGAATCTGGCATGCTTTGTAAGTCTTGTCTGTCTAAAACCAGTGTAAACCTTTCTGTGCAGAAGAAAAGTTTACAACAATGTAAAGTTGCCAAGCATCATCATTGTAGGGAAAAAAGTACATTTCAAACATCAAATTTACTTACTGATGTGTATAAAACACGTAGGTAAGCAGCATTCTTGCATTTTTTGTAGTTTGATTTTACAGAAAAAAAAAATAATGCATTCAAGTTGCAGTATAAAAATATATAAATACATTTACATATCTACAATAAATTAACAATTCAGCAGTAAACAATTCATATATATATATATATATATATATATATATATATATATATATATATATATATATATATATATATATATATAATTAACAAAGTAATTATAGAAGCAAACTACAGGGTGTGCAGTAGGTATAAAATTACCACACTTCCTGGGTGGTTGAAGGCTCTTTGCTTTGCCTCATGCCCCACAATGCACCCAGGGTGTGCAGTCGTTTTCAGCTTCTGTATACCCTGTTGTGTCCTTGCTTACATATTGTAAATCACATCCAGAATGAGACTAACACATTTAAATTGTACATAATGGGCCAACACTCCTGACTGTAAATTTTAACATGTGTATTAAGGAGGACTGACTGACTGGCCTGATCTTGAACCAATTTTTCTTTACTTGTAGGGTTTAAAGACTAGAACTGTATTTGGGAGATCAATGACTTTATTTTTGTTTACGACCACAGATATGGTGTAATTGAACATTTATGTAAAGTATACTATATAAGTCATTAGTGATATCATTAAGTCTTTCTGTAGTTACTGTAAGACAATGATATATATATATATATATATATATATATATATATATATATATATATATATATATATATATATATATATATATATATATATATAATAGTCGCCAATTGTTTTGATAATTTTCTCCTCAAATTTGGAATAGCCAATTATTTTTAGGCTAAGCTCACTGATACCACCACGCGCTGACTCAGGAGAGGCGAAGATGAACACACGCTGTCCTCCGAAGCGTGGGCCGTCAGCCAAGTGCTTCTTTTGCGCACTGTAGGCCCACCATGCAGCCACCTCAGAGCTACAGGCAAGCCTGCAGACGCCTGCCCAGACGACAGGAGTCGCTGCACTACCGCAGAGTACCTTACCAGATCTGCCACTCGTGAACAACCTTAATAAACATCAGTTTGCATTAGGCAGCACGTTGGATTCAAAGGAGATACCTATGTGGTGCAATTTTAACTTTATTTAGATATTTAAAAAAGTACACGTACTACACACTTTTTTGAGTTCACTGCAAGTGGTCAGGCTAACTTTATCTGCTAATGTATCTACTTTGGCTATCACAGTTGCTTATAGTAAAAACACCTACAGTATATATATATATATATATATATATATATATATATATATATATATATATATATATATATATATATATATGTTGCCATTTAGTTACAAATTGGCTTTGACTTACATTTTTTATATACTGTACATAAACGGTAATGACGCAATTTGCTCACTCAAAGTGTAATATCTGTCTATATTGCATTTATATACCATCATTCATGTGTTCACATCACGGTGCTTCCATAAAAGGGATAGTTCTAACAGTTAAAGGCAGCTCTGAACAGATGGGTTTTCAGTAGGTGACCGTGGGAGGGTGTGGGGAATTCACTGACACAGGAGAAAGTTTATTTGAAACACCATAGGGGTGCACCATTTTATTTATTTCAGCAGATGTTGCTCGTGTGCTGCCCAAATATCAACAACGGTAAGTGGGTAGAGATTGCAAGTTACCACCAATGGTAGGAGTTGACACAGACTGTATTGCATTCACAGGTGCTGCAAATAATAATACATAAACAAAAGGCGAAAGCAAAAAGGAATAAAACACACTAACAAAACTACAAATAAAAGGTGCTGTTCCTTGCAGTGTCCCGCAGCCTCCCCTCTCCGGTACGGCTCGGGTTTCAGAGATACTTTGCTGGTCCCTCACTAACACTCACGTGGTTGCCCAGACTTCTCCACGGCTAAACTAACAACATCCCACTAGAGGTACATAGAAACAAAATATTTATTTTGTGCAGCGGCTGTCTTCTTCCGCCAGGCTTGCTTCCCTCTCTCTTTCTCCAGACACTGACATTCTGATATTATTTGTAATCCAGGTTTCTAAACAGAGCTCCTGCTGTTGTTTCTCCTAGAAAGGGCAAGAGCAAGGGAACAGCAAAGCATCACTTTTATTGGTCGACCACTCAGAGAGATCGAGAGAGAGACAACACACCCTCACCCAACCTCTCAGTGACAGGCGGCTCCCGCCCCCCCCCGCAGGATCATGCATGCATCAGATAGCCAGCACAGACCTCGCCCTGCTACATTATCCAATAGAAAAAGTTGAGTCTGCATGTCGGATTTCATCTGGGGAGGGCATTTGGGCCATAACAGGAGAAAGCTCTCGAGTCGAATGTTTTGAGATAAGCTCGAGGGATCTGTAACATTCCTGCACTAGACGATCGCAAAGTGCGCTTTGGAGCATGAGGGACAATAAAGACGGACAAATAGTTTGGGGTCAGATCATGCAATGATTTATACACCAGTAGAATAATTTTATAGTCAATTCGGGACTTCACGGGGAGCCAGTGTAGAAACTTCAGGACAGGGGTGATGTGCTCAGCTGATTTTTTCCTTGTAACAACTCTAGCTGCAGAGTTTTCAAGGAGTTTAAGTTTTTCAAGGTCACTAACTCCGTAAAAGAGAATTGCAATAATTCACTCTTGACATGATGAATGCATGGACAAGCATTTCAATATCTCCTTGTGACAGCATTGGATGAAGTCTTGTTGTATTTCTAAGATGGTAATAAGACATTTTTACAGTATTATTAATGTTCTATATACAACTGAGGACTCTATCAAATTGCAAGAGGAAAAATTGACTGAAGCTCCTGTTGAGTACCAAGGAGCAGGATTTCAGTCTTGTCCGAGCTGAGCTTCAAAAAGTTACTTGACATCCATGACTGAAGTCATTTATCCTGGAAATTCCAAGCTTTGGGCCCGCAGGTAATGAGAAATAAATCTGAGTGTCATCTGCGTAGAGGTGAAAGTCAATCTCTGACCTTCTAAAAATGGATCCTAGAGGCAGCATGTAAATTGGGAAAAGTATTGGGCCCGGAACAGAGCCCTGAGGGACCCCCCGATCAAAATGGTGGAGTTAGATTGGAACTCACCCAGGCTGAACTTAACTGAGATTTGTAGAACTGGATTGCTAATTTTCTTTACCTGTCTCTCTGTGTTTGGTTTCTCCTTTTAGATGATAGTTTCACATCTTGGTGGAGAACCAAAAGACCACATTACTTAGTTAATGAAACGTCTGAAACGCATGCACAATTTGTCTTGCAATTTTACAGGTCAATTTTAAAAGGGACGACATATAGAAAAACAGTTGGAACTTGTTAGTGGTAATACCCCTTCCAGTCCCCTCATAATTTGCAGATAGAAAAAATACTTCATTAGCTATATCTTTAAAGCAACAGGCTGAGCTGAGATGGCTGACTCTGCCCAGCACCATACAGACATTACAGTAATAATGGTCTGATTACACTCACATCCAGTTAGAGACCTGGCATAACAATGGTAAAAACTAATCAGAACTAAAACATTAAAACTCATCTTAAATTTATACTGTACAGTATTGCCTCTTTACACTGTAGGACATTTCAGAAATGTCCAATTGATTACTTTTATACCAGTGTAGTATGGGTTTTTACAACTAGCTTAGACTCAGCAGAACTAAGTAGATCAAAGTAAACTTGTTTAGATAGCAAAAATACTAATAGCTGAAAATAACAAGCAAATAGAAACCGATTTACTTTGTACACCATTTCTATCTTATTACATCCCTGTTTACAAAAGCACCTATTAGACAAAACACTTTTGTGTTTATGATACCTTTGTTTTTTTTAAACTTAAGCTTTCACCCACATCAAGCAAGAAAACATCATTGTGAATAGCTGTACTAGGAAATGGCTATTTGTTTTCCAAAATCACGCTGTAAAATGTATAAATTCAAGTATCAAGTAGACAGATGTTTCGGTGAGTGCTTGATCAGAGAACTGTATAGCCAAAACATTTATGTAATAAAATGTATTTTTCTACCTTATAAAAGTATAGATTTTTTTTTTTAAGTTATGGGTACTTTTACTCTAGAAAAAAACTAATATAAAACACACTACACTTACCGCATCTCCTAATCCTGCCTTACACATATTACTTTATACAGTGTTGGACATCCATCCTTTTGAAGACATATAGCTTGGCATTCAAATTATTTTCTACTGTTTATGCAGGTGATATATGTATAGGTATAAGTATTTTAAAAGATGCCTACTTTGGTGCCCACCCTAATAATTACTATCTGCTGCCCAGAACAAAGGAAAACAAGAAAGAATATGCGTGACAAAATGTTAAAATGCAATTAACAGTGGAATGTCTCAGATGTTTAAACTATTTAATGGGATTGACTAATTAACAGATGCCTTTTGAAACAAAAAGTCACAATTTGTGCAATGATATCTTACAGAAGCCAATACAAGGGAGCATATTATATGCTGCTTGCTTTAAATAACTAAAATGTACCAAACACAAGATTCAATTACAATCTAATTTCTTTCAAATAAAGGTTAACTGTGTCAAACATAACAGCTCTCAACTGAGCTTTGTCTTTCATGTGCTATTATAGACATAAACCACATCACAAAAGTGATAATGTGAGTTCCTAGGACAGGCAATTGAATCTCTAGAGGTTTGAGACAGTGTGGTTTTGCAATTGCATATTTTCATTAGAATCTGTAGTCAAGCTAAACCTTCTGCATGTGTAATACTGTTTGATGAGGCTTCAAATACATAATAATACAACTGAAGTAGCCTATATTAATTGAAAAGGATAGTTCTTCACTAATGGAAGCCTGGTTTAGAATCAAATTAACTTGGCCCCGGGTGGACAAAACACCATAAGAACATAAGATCGTTTTTGAAAAGAACGAAGGCCAGCTAATTGATCTTAATACTTTGTCAAGGTGGGTCTGAAAGGATCCCAATGATGCAACACCCACAACATGGCTAGGTAACTCATTCCATACCGTCACCACGCCTTGTGTCGCCTACCCTCTGTATCTCCACTTAATATCTGTGTCCTCTTGTGTTAGTTACTGTACTGCGCTTAAAAGTAAGGGATAGAGTTAACATTGTAAACTCCTTTTAACCCTTTACGGGATTTGATCAAGTCCCCCTAATTCTTTGTTCTAGACAAAATAAATATATTTCCCTCAACCTTTGTTCACAGCTCATTTCTTTAGGCCTTGGGATTAGCCAGTTGCTCTTCATTGGTCATTGTTGGTATTATCAGGTCAATGACTGGATGCGTATGTACTGAATTGCATCTTCAAAGTTACTCCAGAGCACATCTGATGTATACATGAGGACTATACAGTCTTAAGTGCTCCTAATTCAGAACTAAAATTAATTTTAAAAGTTCCTAATGTCAGCCTCTTAATTACACTAGAGTACGGGAAGTATGGATCATCAGTTTGATTTATTTATTTTCAGTAGGGCTTCTATTAATTATATAGTGCAAAAAAAGCAATATATAATTGACCTTATTCTCATGGTGTAATGTCACTTTGATTACCTATTCGTCACATTCGTTTCCAAACTGCAGCAACCGGAATATATAGAGTGATTGTGTGAAGCCATCTGATGCTCTTTCACTTAATAACTCACTGAAACGTAATATCCTGTAAAGTAACAAAAGGACTTTGCTTGGCTCAGGTTCATTCAAAATTGCCTTTCTGGTTATAGCAAATTTTACAGGGGGAGAGGAGGGGGCTGCCAAAGAGTCCCACATTAAGTTAGATTCAAACAACAATCTCTTGGCTGCTAGCCCTTTGTTCTATGCACTATTGCACACTGTCTTATTAGACACATTTACTATAATTTTACCAACTGTACACCGTTACCCAAATACAACACACAATAAATTAACAGCAAGAAATCTTTAAGTGTCATATGGTTCAAGCCTGTCTTCGATGGTTCAAATACATTTGCATTGCAACCTCTCAGTGACAGGCGGCTCCCCCCCCACCCCTTGCAGGATCATGCATGCGTCAGATAGCCAACACAGACCTCGCCCTGCTACATTATCCAATAGAAAAAGTTGAGTCTGCATGTTGGATTTCATCTGGGGAGGGCATTTGGGCCATAACATTTGCATTGCAACAATAGTAGTGCTGTACATACACAACACTTTATATTAAATGCATTTGTGTTTCCAGCCTGATATAAATTACGCATATCATTACAGTGAAAGGCTAGCATTAATGCTTACTGGATGGGAAAGATCCCATCTCCACCTGTCTATTCCGTGGTGTGAGTTCATCCTCACTCTTGCCTAAGGCAAGAGGCAGTACAGTGTGAATTCTTACCTGCAGTCTTATAAACAGAGTATTCTCTGGGGAGGTGTTAAAAAAGTACTTCTGCACTCTGCTGCATGTCATATTTCATTACAGCTTATATCATGATTATTCTTATTCGTTTTACTATCAACACTATGTTAATCAATCAGTAATTACTGACTCATACAACACAAAGCACAATTTTGCATCACCAGACCCCAAGAAGCAAACAAAAGACAACTGCAAATTATGATTTTTTTTTTTTACAATAAATAAGCAACATTATTAGTACAGATGGATATGATTAAATTGTGTAATGATGTGAATTCCTTAAGTATGCAGTATTTCCTTTTGTATCTGTGTTACAAATCACTTACCATAATAGCACAAGAGCTCTGACAGAGATTCAAGGGCACTATGCTGTATTCAAACAAAGTCTATATCAACAAACCAAGGTCAAAAACCTTCACAAAAGTGAGTAATGTATCGTTCCATATGCTGCAGTTAACTATTACAATTGTCTTGCTCTATATAATGAATCTATATACGGTATATTATAAGCATACAGCACCTGGTATTGAGTATGAAGGATAATATACAGTTCATATATAAATAGGCAGGCTAAACAACATAATTTTACTCCTGCATATTTGATTGAAATGCATTGTAGAGAGTTACTGTAAATCTGGTATATATAACTGAGTTTAAATTAACATGTCTTTTACATCATATTAGCCATTTTTGACAGCTCCTTCTGTGTTTTTGAATTTTTATTAGACCGCTCTCCTTGAACCACAATCTAGATTGCTTTGTGCATTGGTGTGGTACACTCTTGGGCTTCTGGGACAACAGCCTACTTTCTGTGTTTAGCCGTTTCATTGTTTTGAATTCTCTACATTCATTTTCCAGCCAAGTATGAATATTGATGATTATCAAAAATTAAGCTCAGAATTTACTTTATGAAGGAAAAGCTAGTTTGACAATATACAAAAAGCACACATTTAAAGCACACACTGAATGCTAATTAAAACCAAGCCAAACACTTTGTGTATTATAATAAGGTGAATGTTATAATGAGGATCATAAGTATTAATGTAGCTGGAAGCCTGACTACAACAGTATACTCAGCACTGTATCCTATAATCAAATTATGGGAATGGACTATTCTTTCCAGTTTTCACCATTACTGCACTAAACACAATCCACAAACACACAACAAGCTTGCTATCTAGCCTCACATAAGAATTTACAACACCACACAGTGCAGCAGTTGTATCAAGCCTCTGCTGCAATCAGTTAATTACATTTCAAAGCCACTGTTTCAATGCACTGATGGGCTTGTGGTTCTTTCAGTTTCTTGAAGTAAATGTATTGTTAGACCTTAACTGCAGTTCTGACTGTATCACAGGCAGCTTTTCCACTTGGGTGAAGACAGACAGAAGCAGTTTTAGTTTTGGAACTTTTAGCCGTACGAATCTCTGGAGACAGCTAACTGAACTTGGCATTTACATACAGTGTGCTTCAGGCCAATAACATGTTTCAATGACCTGGATAGAAAATGGAAAAGTGGTATCAAAATGCACACTCCTGAAACAGTACACAGGAGACGCATACAATGTATTACTATCTTTACATTGCGTTGCTTAGTACATAGCTTCAATTGGGCCCTAATATACATTATAACTACATTTATAGCTCTTAAATGCCTCACCAAACCATACATTTTCAATATATGAATAAAGCTTATTGCTTAATGTTTTTCAAGATGAAATGTTCAAAACCATAATGACAAAAACAGCACAGTACAAAAGATTGTTCCTCTAAAAAGTTTACCCATTCCTCAGTTCCTATCTAGTTTCAGCACACTGCAGGACAGAATACTACAGAGCAATTACAATCTTTTTAATCCAGCTGTTTAAGCAAATACTTGCCACACTGACAGCAAGTGCTACTCACCCCCAGCTTTCTGCTGCGGATTTTCACATATCCTTGCTTCACTATATCATTAAAGTTGGAAGCCATAGTCAGTGCTATCCTTCACTGCCAAGACAAGTCCCGTTTTTCTGCTGAGAGTCTTTCTTAAGCCACTCTGGCACTCCAGCCCTCAGAATGCTTGCTCAAGTGTCACTGCCTGGGCAACCGCCTCCAAGGGCTCATTCCATCTGAATAGAGGGAGATAGAGTTTGTCAGCTGATTTAATTCAGTAGGAGCTCAGCTTCCTGGATCACACCATCCTTTATATACCAAAGGGGTGGAATCTAGACAGGTCCTTCTACATTCATTCACCATTCTGCTATATGTGAGGAATCATTTTGTGTTTTTTCTCTGAACTGTGCCTGCTAATTGATGTTGGCTTATAGTCTCACTTCTCGAAATAAAATATATACATAAAATGTGACAGTAATATCAATATGAATTCTATCTGATTTAAAGATGCCGTTGTATTTAATTAAAATGTATTTTATTTCTCTCACACAATGTAATTGTTTTAAGGAATGATTCACCTATAATAAACACAGATGTCTAATGGGGCTTATGTGAAAATAGGCAAAATATGGGCATTTTTAAATGCTCAAACACAATTAGCTTGCTTGAAGCATCACATAAATGTAATGAGCTCAAATATCTGATGTTAGCATTTACCCTATAGGCTCTATTTATTTATTTATTTTTGGATTTTCAATGAATACATAACACAAGTTTAAAATATGTCAGATGATTTTGTTAATTATTTCTGTATTTGTTCAGTTTAGGTGTTGTTTTTCTACTGAAAACATAAAATAATAATTCTTACCACAAGGCTGGTGTTTGAATTATCAAAGTGTGGATTTAACAAGGCTGGTGTTTTTCAGTCGAACCGGCCGGCAGTCCCCACCCCACCGGGGGGGTGACTGGGGGCGCGAGGGATACGACTGCACTCGGGCCCATATCAAAGATATTCTATAATATCTTTGCCCATACCAATTATTATTTTTTTTTTTCCAAAGGTCCATTATCGAAAAACAAAAACAAAAAAAAAAAACTGTGGCAAAGTAGACGGGACTCAGGGTGAAACTTTATAATAATTCAGTTTCGATTAAAAAAACAACAGACTGTTCGATTTACGGGTCGGGGGTGCATTTCTTTCACAGCTGCTGTTTATAAAGATTACAACAAGCAGTTTACTAACAAGGTATATAAATCACAAATACTTCTGAAAAAAATAAACACACTGGCCTATCAGCCACTTGAATTCTCTATGCGAACTCCTACATAACACCACAATTTTCCATAATAGACTTCCTGGTAAAAAAAATAAATAAAAGCGCTTGTTTGAAGTAAGCTAACTTTTCCACAGTTGTGCTAATAAGTACATAACGTACGGTATATCGAATATGTCATCAAAACACAAGTCAGGTAGTTCAAAGCGAAAAGAGCAGAAAAGACAGCTAGAAATTTCCCAAAAAGCAGCAGAAAATGCTTAAAAAAAAAAAAAGTGTACAGTAAATGGTTTAAACGTGGGCCAACAACAGCAGATGGAAGTATGGTGTGCAGTGGAACTGCCAACCTCCTCCTCGCACGAAAAATAAACAACAGTTGAGCAAGAGGAAAGACCTGAATCGGAGACAATGGATTGGAAATGTAGAACAACAGCAAATACAAGGTACTGAATCAAGCATTGTAAACCTGGTACCCAGTCAGTCACCTTTATGTGATTTTTATGATCCAGCTACTTGGCCTGACTTTTGTACCAAAGAGCTAAGAATTGAAATCATGAAACATAAACCTGTGCAGCTAAATAAATCGATGTTGAATTCCCCAAAAATCACACATGGTTTGTATTATTTTTGGAACAAAACTTCAATTAGATTTATTTTAGGATGAGTGTTTTTTTTTTGTTTTCTACACTCTTGTACCAGGGTCCAGTGAATCCTAGCACCAGCCCTGCCAGTTAGAACCTCATTAGACCCAAGAAGTAACATAAAGCGCAGTATATTGATTAGCTAGTATTAATCATGCAAGGTAGTGGTGATCTATACCAAATGCAGTTTTGAGTACTTCAAGGGAGCTCTCTTTACAC
The DNA here is from genome assembly GCF_017654505.1 of Polyodon spathula. Lineage (NCBI taxonomy): Eukaryota > Metazoa > Chordata > Actinopteri > Acipenseriformes > Polyodontidae > Polyodon > Polyodon spathula. Next base: position 11,993,480 of record NC_054537.1, on the reverse strand, counting down.
ACTGAAGTTAACCGTTAATGGTTATGAATGTCCCAGTATTGGGGAAAGGCTCCTCTCTGATGCTGATGCAATCTCCTTTAGATCAACGAGTATGCTTCACATGGCGCAACACCAATCAGTCTGATGTTAGGTGGAGGGTTATAGTGCTATCGGACACAATTTAGAAGGCGTTCTTGCTGGCCAGTCCATAACCATATTCTTCTGCTCAAGATAATTCACGACCATCCCAGCAATATGTTATTTTTGCCATATTTAATGTTTGCCAATGTTAATTACTTAATTAGTATTTTATGCTCTAAATGAGGCCAAAGGGAAGGTAATTAAAATAACAAATTAAAAATAGCTAAGATATATGACCTGAAACTGACAATCAGGTAAAAAAAGATGTTCTTAATATCTGGTTAAATGAATGAATCCTTTTCAGCAGTAGACAGAAGTTAAACTTGAAATGTTTCATCAGAAACTGCTCTCTTTTTTTCATTGGAATACAACAGTAGTATCAGCTCATATATGACATGCATTAATTTGGCATTATCCTAAGGTCAGATACGTCACTGGCAGACATTCCTTCCAGCACTCGACAGGTAGTCAGCATGGTCTTTTAAAAAGACCTGTGCTTACATTTCCTACTTTGACATTATTCACAGATGTATTTATTTTGACAATCGCAGGGAAGCACTCATGTAACTCTGTGCCCTGTCCCTGGTTGGCCCTTGGGTTATTTGTTTTGAAGATATGCTTTTCTTATCACAAGAACAGTATTACAGGCGATAAGTATTTCTGTATTAGTAAGATGAAGATTTTGTAAACTGTTCCTTGAATCTGTCACATTTTGACGGATTTTGAGACATTGCACGTTCAGAACGAGCATTTCCAAAACCTGGAAAAGTTGGATACGATGACGTTATGATGATGTCACAAATCTAGAAAAACAACGTTCCACTAGCTGCCAAAGGTTTTTGTAAATGTAGCCAAAGACACTGAAAGTTTAGATTTATTTTCTTCATTGGAAATGCACCTTTTCAGCTTTGCCAGCAAAATATTTTCCACATTGTTTTTTGAAAATGATTATAGCAGAAGCCAGTATCGAGTACCTGGAGCTAGCTGAGACCAAGGACAACCACGTGAGTGCAGATACAATCCAATGAGGGATTTGGAGCTGTGCCAACTACAGCATCGTTTACAATTAGTGTGTTTAAGTTGCTAATTGCATTGCAAACAAGCATGTTTGTCCTTACTATTTCACCACACAGATAGTTACTTTATTTCAGTGCAAGTTGTGTGCTTGGGTTTAATAACTCTAATGCAAAAATGTTACACTTATCTAAGGATTTTTGGAGTTTAGTGTGTATGAAACATCAGTTAAGTTTCATAACCTTCTATATATTTCTAGGAGTTACATTAGACTGAGCAGTGATGCTCTTGTGCCATATCTTTAGCGACTTCAACTGAAATGTGACGCTATACTCTTTGCAGACCTCGCAGATAAAGATAACCTTTATTTAACCTTCGGAACTCACAGGCCACATGCCACACATTCTACTGTGACAACACACACACACACGCACGCACGCACGCAGACACGCACACACACACCTGTATAGTGGTGGTATACCTACCTGGACTTGCATAATTTAACTTCAAGTCAGTTGTAATCTAACCTAGACAGAAAACTACATACAAAACCTTTAATATAGCAATTTTAGTAATAGTGTTAAACATCAACATCAATAATAAACTGAACAAACTCAAACCATGTCCATCCACAGTACTGCTAGGGTTATTTGGAGTGTTAGCAGTCTATTCCCTATTCGACTAGGGAGTAAAAACTATCCATAATGATCTCCATATTAACAACAAAAGGGCTTTATTGTCCACTAATTTACTAGCGCCACTATTAGCAAACATCCCATTACAATGAACAATGTAGTGAATGATTTACTACTGTTTTGAAAGGCACATCGCATTCTCACATTCTGTGAAGCTTGCTCTAAATAATGAAAAATGTTAATTGCGTCTCAATATGTTCATGCCGAAACAGAACCAACAAATACTTATAGAACAATCAGTTTCCAGAAAAAAAAAAATACAAAAGTTATTATACAAAAGGCAGATTCTTGTTCTTCATATAAGTAAAAAGATTTTAAAAAAAGATAAATAGCTACATAGTTAAGCCAAAATAAGGAAAACGCTGCTGGTATTAAAAAATAATAATAAAAAATAAAAAATCTAACAAAATTTAAGCCCTGAAACAATAACCTTTTTTTTGTGAAGAACAATAATTTTAATTGTTATTTAAATGGAGAAGTTTATTATGAATAGAATGAGGGGACACAATCTAAATAAAACTATTTTATACACTGTATATACTGTAGCTATATACACTGTAGGCATTTGTAAGCATTACGTACCAGTATATACCATTAAAGTAATTATTTTAACACATGACACTATAGGTTCTGTAAGATGCAAACATGTAATTACCACAAGGACCACTCATTTCTATTTGACCCCTTTTCCAACCTAATCCCCTCAATCTAATGCTATCCCCTGCATCTAACTCTAAACAAATATGTGTCTCACATTTTTTATTTAATTTTAAGTATCAGTATTTAAGAACTAAAATTCCTCTTCACAGATGTACTGTAGTTGTATTTGGCTATGGAGCTCGGCTATATATATATATATATATATATATATATATATATATATATATATATATTAGTCTTAGCCAACTGCGTAAATGTTAATGTGCTAAACAAAAGGACTATGCATTCAATACATCACAAAGATGCCTTAATGTATGAATTAAGCAGTGGAACAAATATATTAAAAACAACTCATGATGTGTTGGTTTCAAACACAAGTACTTTGTTGAAATATTAAAATTAATTATGCAGAAAACGTGGAAACTTACACAAACGCTGTTAATATAATAAATACATAATTTGTGTGTATTTACTAATTAGTTATAAGGGTACATAAAATCATAGGCCTACTTACAATTTAGTTGCGACAAAAATGGATGGATGGAGAAGACGCAGACAAACACTGGCTAGATTAAGTCTTGTATGGGAAGAACTCCTTCAGTCCCATGCAATGGGTTTGCAGGAAAGGAATCGCGCATGTATTGTTTTCTTATCTAGAGCTTTCTTTCCAGCAGACACCCTCATTCACTTTGTCCCTATGTACAGACCTCTATTTGTGCATCAGCAGAAAAGACGAATGCGGGCGCATCATCGTCCCTGCTTGAGGAGGTTGTGAGTCTTTCTCTGACGAACAATGGATTGAAACATTTCGGGTCATCCAAGCTACGTTTGACCAACTGGTGGAACTTGTAAGGGTGGACATGGAACCGTCACCAATACATGTCCGTACAGCTGTGAGTACAGAGTTGTCAGGAATGATTTGGAGTCCACAAATCCACTGTCCATCACTACCTGAACATTTTCTGCTGCTCTCTTGTTCGCAGACATGTCTACCTATATTGTCATGCCTGATGAGAGAGAGTCAGATGATAGCATGCCGTGTGTATGATACATACGGTCTGCCTCAGCTAATGGGGACAATAGATGCTACCCATATTCCAATTACAGCCCCCCCCCATATAGATTTCTATATTTTACAACTGCAGCATATGTTAGTTTAGAAAAGTAAATGATGGTTGGCACAATTACCATATTGTATTGATGGGGCTGGTATTTCACAAGACATCTGGGACGATGAGTGAGGATTCCAGCAAATGGTCTGATGCCACTGCCACTAGCCGGTTACCCAGTAACCAGTGCATTTCCTCCCAGAACTGAAATTGGGACCTCAAGCTTTGACCGGAGGACTGCAGGCATTGTCTCTCCTGCAGGTACAGATATTTCAGTTTCTTGAATTTATCTTGTACCTGCAGGAGCATTCTGTTTATACCAAGTTCAGCCAGAGCACCAGTAATACTGGTGAAAATGGTGGCACTTCTTTGGCGAGGTCGATCCAGTTCATCCATAACCCCAAGGTCCGCAATAATATGTAGTTTCCTCATCCATCCATTTTGTGTTGCGTGCTGTCAGAAGGGGTGGAAGCTTGAAACATCCTGCGGGAAAAAAAGCTACATTATTCGTGGTATTATTATTATGATAATAATGCTGGTAATAATGATCTAGTAGTTCTCGTGCATCGGTCATAATACACTGCAATGAATAAATAATGTTATAAACTGCTGACATCATTGTATTGGTATAAATCAACATCTCTATATACAACTCATATATAATTTAGCAGTGACCCTCACCAGGAGAAGTGGATGGATGATGGATGAATAGATAATTAACTGATTTATATTAATAAGATTGGGATAAGGAAAATCTTACGCTACAGAGGACAACAGGGTGGAAAGAACGTTCCCAGAGAAGACCATTCTTTTATAAAGGGGACGTGGAAGAGGTATTATGGAATTTCATTTAAGTCTATTGTGAATTATTTTGCACGACTGTCGGGTTTGTTGCTTTGGGACTAATTAGGCCAATTAGCACACACTTTACTGTGCTTTACCAAAGTGTAATGACACTTAAAGTAGCACACTTTTTTGCCCTGCGCTTTTGGAACGAGCACAATCATGCGTCATTTGTCTGTGACACGTCATGAATGCATGATAGTAGCGAGATTAAACCTTACATGTAAACCCCGCCAATGATCATTCCTATATTTCTTTACCAATAGTTAACAACAATAATCTTAATCACAACGTACTGTTTATCAATATGCCTTCATTTTGGCTCAATTGTAGTTTCTAATATGATGCATTTTGCATCTGTTCTCAAAAGATCAGTTTCAGTTGCTAACACTTGGAACAGTGTTCAGTTGGATTCCTACCTGGGGTTATCTAGCCACGTTGGGATCAATCAGCTACAGGGAACCAAATGAGCATTGATGGGCAAATGCCCTTAAAAAGTTTCACGTGTGGAGAGTGATTCCTGAAGATGCAGCACTTCTCTTAGTCTAGCCTCATTGCATATGGGGTCAGCAGGGGTCGGCATGTTGGGATTTTCCGGTTTTCTGCTACATCAAGGCTCCCATAACATGACTCCCTACAGTGTTTTTTAAGATCTCCATTATAATTCAAACTCTCCAATCTAGTTCTCATAACTGTATAGTTTGATGTTAAAGATCTGTGTTAATGTTTTTTTTTTGTTGTTTTTTTTTACAATTTGGCCTTGTAAGGCCAAACATGCAGAAAATATAATGTTGATCAAATATATCTAATAATGAGATTAAACAGTCTATAAAGGCAGGAAGAATGTAATCATGCTGGATTATACTGATGATGTTTACCCATGAAAAATGATTAACAATTTAACCCAGATATACAACTGACGTTGGTTTGTACTTAATATCATATGAACAGATGGCTCAGGTATTAAGGTGGAATGAAATTAATAAAAACAATGTACAATGCTGAAATTCATAATACTAAAAGTAGAGCTTCTATACCGGATGGCTTAAAACAATAAAAATAGCAGTAATGACAAATGCAAATATTGACTCCACAATTAATATAAATTGATTAACAACTTTATGTCTGTTGAATTGAGGTACTAACTCATCTGATACATGGTGCTAGCTATTAACCGTCAAAACGCTAATGTTATAGCATCCAAGAATGTCTATTTCAAGGTCCAATATGAATCATTAATGAAAATAAGACACGCTTGGCAGATTTGTTAACTAGCCTGATGTTTTATTTAAGAGAGTTAATACTTATATGCAAATCCGAATGTGCTAAACACATTCCCTGGTGTTTTGTCCTTACCTATTTGCTTGTCATGTCACAGCTTTTTACAGAATTGTAGCATGTACTTTTCTTTAAATAAAATCAGAAACAAATAAGTGTTTTAATCCAGAAACGCAGTTTAAGATGTAGGGGCAGTTTTACACAGTTGGTTTTATACAATGGAACTCAATTAAGCTATTAATTATAGAGACCAATCAACTAATTCAATTAACAATCCAACCTACAGAATAGAACTAATAAAATCGAATCAAACCATATCAAGAAATAATAATACATATATAAATTGAAGAAAAGGATACATACCTGTGAACACAGATAATAAAACAACTGGTGACTTAAATCAAAATCAACATAAGTATGTTTCAAATAAACATGGCCAGTGGTTCCCAGCTTTTTTCAATGTAGAGACCACCTTGGTGTTTGGATTTTTCCCACAAACCACTTGCCACACATTTTTTCACAAAATTTTTAAACTCATTTTTTATGTGTATATGTATAAGTACACATAGAAAGTAATGTATCCATATAACCTAACTTAATGAGACCCCTAGAGTTCAATCTTTTCTACCAGTTCATGTGATGTAATTTTGCGCATTGAAAGTTGCTGATGGAAAAGTTCCTGTTCTTTTGTTTAAAAGTTCCATGTTTTTTTTTTGTTGTTTGTTTTTTTCATTCTCACATCTTGGTAAAGAAATAGCGTCTCAATTTGACAAGCTTAAGAGCTTTGTTTGACAAAACCTCCTGATAAATAACACACAGTGGCTTTGGGTGGTCCTCGGAGCCAGTAAATGTACCAGTGCTAAATATTCTGGATTGTATTTATGGCAGGTATGGCTTTCTTTTCTTAGAAGGAACTTTGTCATTTCTTGTTTTGGATATATGATGGCATCAAGAACAGACTGTACACATTATTTCCAGAGGTAGTGTTAAGAGAATTTCCTTTTGACATATAGGGGTAGATGTATTAAGATGGCCCAGTCACAGTGCAAACATACTGTAAATATGCATTTCCTTTGTGACAGTTCGCAAAGTACACATTTTGTACTATGTACTAAGAGAAAATATGTTAATGAAAAGAGCCGCAATATACTAATTTAAATATTTGTTGCATCTTCTTAGCGAGATCTCTAGCATACATTGCGAGAGGCGTGCGATATTGTTCAAATAAATAGCGGGAGTTGAGTTGTGGTTTGCTGCAGCAGAGGGTGCCCGAAGGATAACGTCCATACATGCAAGGGTGCGAATCAAAATAATATTGTTTTTGTTAAATGTAAACGTCATCTGTACAATGCATTCTGTTCCGTCTTCATTTTACCTATTTAATAGCATTACATATATACAAAAAATGAAAGGCAGTTTAATCTCATCAGATTCTATAGGGGCCCCCAACTTTCAACCCCCAAAAACTTCTCATAATCATACAGTAGCCCCTCGTTAAACCGGACATGTCACTGTCCTAGCTGACATAAGGAGGTGTTCGGTTTAAAAACATTTTACAGTTCTCTGTCTATTTTAAATATAAATCATTACGCTGAAATAACACTAATGTGTTTTGGGTAGGCTACACATTACATCATTAGGCCTATACAGTATACATAGTGTTCCGTGTTTTCGGTTTTTATCTTAAAATAGGGATAAAACAGGTATATTAAAAAAAGATAAATAAATAGTTGAAACATCGATACAAATCAGGGTGGGGGGGGGGGATCTCTCTATACACACTTTACATGTGGAATATGACGTGTAGCAGTTCTCGTTTCTCATTAGTAATGTCCCTGGCATGTATGATGAAGCAGAATCTGTGCAAGTCGAAACCACATTTTCCCAAGTTAGCTGGTACTTTGCCCACGTTTGTGCTGATGGAAATAGTATCTGCAGAAGGTATGAACATGACATCAGCACAAAACAAGCCAGGTTTATTCACCTTGAAATTATAAAAAGAAAAGAAAACTGACAGAACTGGGTGGTGCAAGCCACTGGGAGACACGTCAAAAACCACATTGGACATTTCCATCAATGTGTTCCATATAAGTTTACAAACAAAAGCATCACCATTTTCTGTCAACTAATTATGATTAAGACTGTCGCCGTTAGGCAGCATTTTAGCTGATGGACAGACAGTACTGTCGCACGAAGTCACCAATAGATACCTCAATATTAACTCAAAATAAATCATGCTGCTGCATTGTACACACAAAACAGGTGGGTGGGTGGGTGTTGAAATGCAGACTACATACAAATATTATAATGATATACACTGAGTGTACAAAACATTAGGAACACCTGCTCTTTCCATGAAATAGACTGACGAGGTGAATCCAGGTGAAAGCTATGATCCCTTATTGATGTAACCTGTTAAGTCCACTTCAACCAGTGTAGATGAAGGGGAGACAGGTTAAAAAAGGATTCTTAAGTCTTAACACAATTGAGACATGGACTGTGTATGTGTGCCATGCAGAGGGTAAATGGGCAAGACAAAACATGTAAGTGCCTTTGAACGGGGTATGGTAGTAGGTGCCAGGCGCGCCGGTTTGAGGGTGTCAAGAACTGCAACGCTGCTGGGTTTTTCACTCTCAACAGTTTCCCGTGTGTATCAAGGATGGTCCTCCACCCAAAGGACACCCAGCCAACATCCGGCAAGAAAAAAACAGGCGGGCTACAGTTAGTCAACTGGCAGTCCAGTGCAACATTGATGCCGAAAGACCCATCAAAGAATGCACAACTCGTCATACCTTGACACGAATGGGGTATGGCAGCCGACGACCATTTAACAGTTTAATTAGTCACAGTCTCCTGATTGGATTTATGAGCATGGTCCCATGACTATGTTGGAGTTGTACCACAAAAACACAGCCTTGATAAACATTGATTACAAACACCACTGGGCGATGTCCCCCGATGAACCAAATCTAACAATTTCACAAAGTCTTAAAAAATGGCTATAAACAGCAGGCCATGCACACGTTTACTTTTACCTCTCTTGTTTTATCTGTCTGATCTACATTTATATCAATTCCTGTCAACAAATTGAGATCACCGTGTGCGATATTCATAACACGTTTGTCCAGTTATTGTCCTCCACATCAATAGCCTATTTTTAACAAGGACACCTTATTAAAACCTTCAAGGTAACTTATTTTTAAGTTACGTCTTAAATTCAAAATTAATGATAGCGCGTCGGGTTCACAATAAATGTATTATGGCGAATTAAATTAAATAACAGCGGTAAAACACGTTTTACAATAAGACATCGCCATATAGGTTAATACACGTAGCCTATTGAAAACAAATAGCCTTTACGAAATCAGCTGGCAAGTAAACAACCCCATAGACTATCAGCTTCATATTGCCAGTGAATTGTAAACTATAAGCATGGAAACTGAAAAAAAAAAACATGTTTTACATTTACAAATTAAAATGACTATCTCGTTATTTGTAGATTAATTCCATTCTTCTCTCTTCGCAAAAACTTATATAACAGAAGAATGGAAGTCAGTATCTCCTTCTCAATAGAAAGCAACGCCAATGAAGAAACCCTGGCTTTTCCCGTCCTGTTGCGAGTATACGTTTTTATCCGTTTCAGTGCCGAAAACAATCTCTCAATCTCTCTCATCAAAATTTTGTGACATTTCAGCAAATTGCTTGCCATCAACCTAAAGTTGCTGTAACGAACTTGGATTTGTTGTGTTATGGTATCAAAAGATTCTTAAGAATAGGCGTTCCCTTTCTGTTTTGATTGGGAGACTTGACGAGGAACGTGAGGCGCTTTCTCTGATCAACAGTTTGTTGCATTTGTGTTCATATCTCTGAAAGAAAAAGAAAAAAAGTTTCAAATGAGAGGCGCTTGTTTTGCAAATACTCATGGGTACTTTCGAGTTTCTGTAAGCAGTACCCAGTGTCCACGATTTTTGTCTGTAAAGTTCTAAAAAGTGCGTCCGTTTCGTTGAAAATATCCCCACCATGAATAGAAAAATAGTTGATGCTTTTGATAGCCACGTACGAAATCCGGAGATAGCACTAGGTTCAATTTATGAGCATAACAATGGGTGAATGCTGCCTCCGGTACCGTTTGCTTAATAACCCATTTAGTTCCGATAACATGACAGCAGCTCCATCATACGTTTGCACAACCAGGTTTTGCACACAGTTGTAATCTTCCAACTTCTTAATTACATAGTCCGCTAATGTTGACGCTGTTCTGTCACCACTGACATCATCAAGTCCCGTAAATGCCTCTTTAAATTGATCATTCAGTGCATAACGCAACATTAGAGATGCTTGTGTAACGGATGTGCAGTGGATTGTTTATTTTTTTGCATGTAATTAGATTGAGTTTTATTGTGCGATTTTTATTATTTCTTAATGTTGCACTGTCCCTTTAAACCCAAGGGAAACTAATGGTCTCCTTGGTAACTGCAGTGCTAATTAGTAATGGGGCCAGCTGTATCAAAACAGGTGGGGTTAATCAGGACAGTACGCTTACAATATATTTACAAGCGGCCTGTTAACTCTTGATTGCACCCTTGCACTTTATCAACCTGCGTATTAACTAAAATAGCGGCTGCCGGAGTGTTTGGGCATTTTTAGGTTGCATTAAGTTTTTTGTCGATCTTTATATGAAAATCACTGTCTATTACTAGTTTTTAAAGTGTGTTATTTAAGTGTTTCATATTTTACTGTTTGGAATTGTGCTTGTGGAAATCACTGCTCGTTCTGAAGGGTGTTATTTAGGTGTTTTACTTTTGGAATTTGTGCTGTGAAAATCATTCTTCTTAATGTTGGTGTGACGTTATCTAGTTTTAAAGTATCCTAATGCTTGGGGTCTGATGGGATCGCTCTTGGTTAAAAGAAACCTGTTATTATAGTTAAAGGTTGCTGCTAGAGGTAAAAGCCATAACATTTGTCTGAATAAAATCCTTGTTTTTATTCCTTGTCCTCGATTTCTTGATTTTTAAAGAACTTGTTTATTTGCAGTTATTTGCTCCAAATTGGTGTAGTCTTTAGCTCTACTTAATTTGTCATTTTTAAATAGTCAAATTAATTTAGTAATAGCAGAGGGGGTGTATCGCTGGGTTAGTCTTTCCGGGTGTTTTGGGGGGTGCTACACTTGTGCAAAATTTAGAAATGTCTGATTCACCGACTGCAACAAAGGGAACTGGAAATCTGTTATTTGATATTCATAACTACTTCAGCAACTGATTCAATTAGATTGTTCTGTATTCTATTTGACAAGCCAGAAAACGCAGATGACGATTGGAGATGCGAGGCTAAGGTTTCATTGGATTTGCCCAGAAGTTGCAATAACTCAACGTAATCCCCCCCCCCCCCCCCGAAAAGCCAGCTCCTGTTTAACTAAAAAACATGTTGCATCAGTTAGTCTTTGTGATCTCTCAATTTTCAGTTCCTTTTCTATTGTGCTAATTGGTCTGTATTCTCTTTTGTTCATCTAGTGCCAAATTGAAAGGTATGAATAGTGCCAAAGGTTTTTAGACACCTGGCACTGAATGTGGACTGCTGATCTTTGTTTAGTGGTGGCTTTTGTAAAATTGTTAAGGTTGTTGAACCTTGCATCTGTCCAGACATTTTTGGTGGTGGAAAATAAAAGGCAAGGAAAACAGAACAATCTATCACTGGTAGCACAGCTGCCCAACCAATCTTTTCTGGTATATCACTCATGACTGAACGACCTTTGTATCGTGTGGCCCTTCCTTGTGTGCAAGTCTGGAAGATCAGGTGTCGATCTTCCATTTTCAACAATTTATTTTCCGTCAATTTGCTGTCACAGACGCCTTCAACTTGTCAACTCCATTTTACTGAAGTTCGTTGCGCTCTGTCGATATTGATGTATTTTCTTTAGCTGTAACAGGATTAGTTGCTTGGAACAGGATAAAAGCATTACATTATTGAGAAGCAGTGCTTCCAGTACGGCTTGAACAGTGTGCAGTTTACTATGCATGCGTTAACAGTGGCTGTTAATGAGGTTGAGGACAGCAGTTAGAATTTCTGCTTCCAGCGATAATCGCAAGCACAGCCAGCTAACTCTCTCTCAATTAGAGGGAGTCGAAAATGACAAAGTACACAATGTTGGTTATAAAGCAAAAATTAGTGTAAATTTAGATATCAATAATTGAAATAAAAAAACATTTTCTTCATTAACAGGGTAAGCAGTGCTTCCACTGACTGCAAGTCAATGGGTGCATCCCTTCATGGCAGCAGTGTATCCATCTGCTAATTGATTTTTTCAGCAGGATAATGCTCCATTCCACAAGGCTAGGATTGTCCAGGAACGGTTCCACGAACATGGCAGTGAATTCAGCTTACTGCAGTGGCCTGCCCAGTCACCAGATCTCAATCCAGTTGAGCATCTGTGGGAGGAGATGGAATGAGTTATTCGGGGAGTAGAGATCCACTACCAGCCAACTGTAGGAAGCATTGGAGTCAACATGGGCCAGCATCCCTGTGGAACGCTTTCGACACTTTGTAGAGTCCATGCCCCGATGAATTGAGGCTGCTCTGAGGGCAGAAAAGGATGCAACCCAGTATTAGGAAGGTGTTTTGTACGCTCTGTGTATAATGTGGTTAAAGCTGTTTGTGTTGCTTTCTAATACATATTGTAGTAGTACAGCGTTTGATTGTGTAGAAATAGATTTATGTAAGCTGCTTAACCTTAACCAAATTTTTGGGAGTTGTTTGTGGACTGTGGCCCACAAGTTGGGAACCACTGAACTAGGCCAACCCACTTAGCTTATTAGAAATGCACCTTTACAATTTCTGTAAAGATTTGTTATGTTTAGTTCATTTACTGCTCACCATCAAACTTGACTGTATTTAAACTAACAACCTTCAAGGATGAGTGATTATGTAATGGACTGGGATGCACTGTCAGCTGTGGCATTACATTTGGGTTTAAGTCCCCTGCTTTAAAACTTGCTGATGATTTGAAAATCTGGCTCCTGTTCTGTTAAGAGAAATGACAGTGAAGCAGAAAGCTTGGCTTGCCTCTAATTTCAAACTATGCAGAGATGCTGTGGTTGTCCTCCATAATACAATTGCACATTTAAGCTGCTGTTGAAAAGACCTGGGTTTAGAGCTATAGCAAATAAGCATTGGGCTGGGTTTGAAGCACTAAGGCAAACTTGAAAACATGCAAAGTCCAAATCCAAGAATTACAATGTGGCAAAGCACAATTGAAACATGTTTATGAATCGCATAGTATTGGAGAGAACATGTAGGACCATTCTCACAAGCACTTTGCACTGTGCTACATAAACACTTGTTCTATTGCATTCAATTGATATATGGTTGGACTACTGGATGAAAATGATAGGTTGTAAACTTTTTTTTTTTTTTTTTTTTTTAAACAGATGGGGAATTGTGCACAAACTAGAAGAACATCGCCCACTGACGTTTCAACCGAGGCAGTGTATCTCACTTGCGTTGCCGCGTGAAAGTGAGCGAGACGGTAAGTTCACAGTCAGTCAGTTTGATTTTGTGTGAACACAAGTAAATTCCACGTCCGTCAGTTTGATTTTTTGCTTGAATACAGCAAACGTCTCTTTCGGGGGCAGCAAAGCATAAAAACAGGAGATGGGAAGAAGAATGCAAGTGGCAAAGGAGGGCATTACAAATATTTTTACAAATCTGTGCTGAAAGCCCCAAACCTCCGAAAACATTATCCCCGACGTTGGAGAAAGAGCATTTTCTTTAACGAAGCGACTGAAAAAACGCCTCTGATCAACAGTATAAAGCAAGGAAAGCTTGCTGCCTTTGCTGTATTGGTGATTTGAGAAAAAAGTAAGCCACATTAAACTGTATTTGGCATAAGGTTACCAATGGTCTATTAAGACCAGTCAAAAAGTCACATTTAACAAACGTAAATAAAAAAAAAAATTCTTATTTTTAATCTAAATATGGCATATTTTGTATTGCTTGCGGCTTTCCCAGTCGGCTCGAATGACTTGCACCTTATGTGATGGCAGCGAAAAGTATCAAACGAAGAATACCAATTAACAATGCTGTGCTGAAATTAGTATACACATTCAACCAAGCAAGTAAACAAAGCACAGCTATCGTGGGAGACATCGTCCAGCTTGCAATGCTTCTTTGTTATTTGGAGATATGCTGTATAGCCCAGATGTTATTTATGCAATAACAAAGGACGGACTGACTTGACGGATGTGATCTGGCAGCTGATGAAAACTGGCACAAAACTTCTCTTGTCTACACCTAGCGGAGAGCCATGTTCCCTACACTTGCCAAGGTCGCCAATAATATGTTGACTATGCCACACAGTACTGCAGAAATAGTTTCTTTTTTTTTTTCCTTCTCGGATGAGCCTTGTAAAAACAGATGTAGGAAATCAATTGTCTACAGACATTCTGAATGGAATTCTGACTATCGAGACTGCTGTTAAAAACAGCACCAGCTTCAGACCAAAGATTTGGATATCTAAATGAACAGGAAGCTATTTCTACCATAAGTAAATAAAACCTAAAGAAATGTAAGCACACATCTAGACTATTTTAATGTATTTATTGTTTGTTTTTTAAATGTCAGTAAAAACAAAATGACAAGGTTGGCAACCCTGATTTGACTACACAACAAAGTAAAAGTATCACGTTTTTTTAATTAGACAACAGTCAACCTGGTAATCTTGTCTGACATTAATGTTGAAGGTGTCATTCTAATTGTGTATACGATTTTCAGGTCTGTTCAGTTTACAGAATATATGGCAAGCAAAATTATCATTTAGAGAGATCTCTGAATATTTAAAGCTGTCTAAATCATTAAGATATCTAAAAGGCATTCAGAGATACACTACCAGTCAAGTTTTAGAACACCTCCATTTTTCCAGTTTTTATTGAAATTTGTGGTTTAATGTCTCTGTGTACTCTGAAATTAAAGCATAGAACAAATAAACAATTTTGAAGATAAAGAAATCATGGAATTGTTTTAACAAGTTTAATCGAAATTTTTGACTCAAAGTAGCCACCTTTTGCAGATATAACAGCCGAACACACTCGTGGCATTCTTTCTACAATGGAAATCAAATGTTGTTCAGAAAGTTCTTCCCAACACTGTTGCAGAAGTTAACACAAATGTGTTGTACTTGTAGGTTGCTTTTCTTTCACCCTTCTGTCCAGTTCATCCCAAACCAGCTCGATGGGGTTTAGTCTGGAGACTGTGCTGGCCATTCCATGATTTGAAGCCTACCATCTTGTTCTTTTCTTCTAAGGTAGTTCTGACATAGCCTGGAGGTATGTTTTGGGTCATTATCTTGCTGTAGGATGAACCCCTGACCAACTAGGTGTATACCAGAGGGTATTGCATGGCGCTGCAAAATGCTGTGGTAGCTGTTTTGGTTCAGGGTGCCACTCGCTCTGTTCAAGTCGCCGCCTCTGGATCCAGCAAAAGAGCCCCAGACCATCACGTTCCCTCCTCCATGTTTGACAGTTGGTGTCACACACCGAGGAACCACAAAAACGTGATGAACCGAAGATTTCAATTTTTGATTCATCGGTCCATAAGACCCTCTTCTAGTCTTCAGTAGTCCACTGGTGGTGATTCATGGCCCAGTCAAGCCTCTTTTTCTTATTTTGCCATCTTAGCAATGGCTTTCTTATTGCCACTTGACTTGTCAAACCTGCAGCTCGAAGTCTTCTCTTCACAGTTGAAACTGAGACTTGCTTACTTTGACCAGTGTTAAGCTGTGCTTGAAGCTGTTGTCCTGTGGGCCGCCTATCACGCAAGTTATTGACTCTCAGAAACTTGTCTTCTGATTCTGTTGTGGCTTTGGGTCTGCCACACATCTTCCTGTCAGTTTCCTCCGGTTTCCAAGTGCCTTTTGTTGGTGTAGGAAACTGCACTCGCTGACACCTTGGCTTTCTTTGCAATTTCTCTAAAGGAAAAACCTACACTTTTAAGGGTTATAATGGTCTGTCCGTCTGTCTAACTTTAATTGCCTTTTTCTTGCCATTATGATAGCAATATACTACTTCCTGCAGTACAATAGTGTCCAAATCTCTCATACATTTAAATATATCGAATGTGATTTACAGATATCCTCAAGAATTTCAGTATATCTTAAAATATAATTTGAGATATCTGTAAATGGTCATTTGGCTTGCCATAAGAATACATACTGACACTTTTTTTTTTATGCCACTGGCTATGTATCCCAAAACAGACCCATGAAATATAACTAATCCGAGAGTGTAAACAAAGGAGACGAGAGGTTAGAGCAGCCAAGTTCTGTATTGCCATTAAAAATTGAATACGTGGGTAGAGGGGGGTAAGTAGTAATGAGATCCATGATAGATTGATAGCAGTTAGATAGAGGAGTGTGGATTGCGGTGAACCCAGAGTCCTAAGCGAAAATGGCTTCATGCAAAAATGTTGTTATGCCTGCTGTCTTCAAGGCTCCCATCCGCCCGGATATTGTGAACTTCATTCACACGAACATGCGCAAGAATGCCAAGCAGCCATATGCTGTCAGCGAGCTTGCTGGGCACCAGAGCAGTGCAGAGTCCTGGGGTACCGGCAGAGCTTTGGCTTGTATTCCCCGTGTGCAGGGTGGTGGTACTCGCCGCTCCGGCCAGGGTGCTTTCAGCAGTATGTGTGGTGGTGGTCGCATGTTTACACCCACCAAGACCTGGTGCCGCTGGCATCGCAGAGTCAGTGTGATCCAGAAGCGCTATGCCGTCTGCTCCGCCCTGGCAGCCTCGGCACGGCCAGCCCTGGTCATGTCTAAAGGTCACCATATTTGAGGAGATTTCGGAGGTTCCTCTTGTGGTTGACGATAGTCGAAGGATGCAAGAAGACCAAGGAGGTTGTGCTGCTGCTGAAGAAACTGAAGGCATGGAATGACAAAGGTGTACGCCTCTCGGCACATGTGTGCTGGTAAGGGTAAAATGAGAAACCGTCGCCGTATCCAGCGACAAGGACGCTGCATCCTCTTCAGTGAGGACAACGCTATCACAAAGGCTTTCAGGAACATCCCAGGCGTCACCCTTCAGAACGTGAATAAGCTGAACCTGTTGAGGTTGGCTCCTGGTGGCCACATGGGCCATTTCTGCATCTGGATGGAAAGCATTTTCCGCGAGCTGGATGGTGTATGGCACATGGTGCAAGCCTTCTATCCTGAAGCTGGACTACAACCTGCCAATGCATAAGATGACCAATACAGACCTGAACAGAATCTTGAAGAGCCAGGAAATTCAAAAGATGCTGCGTGCGCCAAACAAAAAGATTCACCACAGCGCGCTTAAGAAGAACCCATTTAAGAACCTGAGGATCACGATGAAACTCAGTCCTTACTCCAAGACAGCAAGACGCAGAGCAATCCTGTGTCACGATCCCGCTCGCAAAGCCCAGAAAGGGAAGTCAAAGAAGGCAGCTGGTAAGCCAGCAGAAAAACCAGCAGCAAACAAATAATTCATGCAGGATTAAAAAAAAAAAAAAAATTGATTTAATAGTCCCATTTTAAAAAAAAAAAAAGCTATTAATAATAATAATAATAATAATAAAATGAATACCTCCATAAATAAATGCACACAAGGGGTGAGCACCCGTCACATACTTTCACTGAAAATGGAGGTAATGATCATACTTGCAGTGACTAATAAGAAGCAATTTTCTATTGCATTTGTTAGGAATCATACTTTCGGAAAAATCCGGCAAACTTACAGCTGTCGCATCGTTTCTGTGATCTCTTCTGGTGTGCACTGTTTTCGCATCGAATTTGTCGTGTTGCTTCAGTAAATATCGTGTCACATCTGGTGTGTGCGGACCTTAAGCGGGCTAACTTCACCCTCGCGTTGTTTGGCGTGGCAGAGACTCATCAAAAGCTGGAGTCGACTTTGATGATCGTTTACTGAAATTATAAATACTCCTGACTGTCTTCAACGGAATTTGAAGGCCAGTGTGTTCGAGTTACACTGTGTTAAAACTGTTGTCCAATGCTTCTGATCTTGCCTTTTTGCCCATCGAGGATATGCCAGCACATTCAAAAGAATGTTACTAATATTAGTTGTTGTGTTCTCTATTTTGATTGCCCACAAACTTTCTGGGCAACTTGTGGCGCAGGAAAAAGAAAAAAACAAAAAAACAAAAAAACATTACTAAGGTGCATGAGCAAGCCCTCCAAAATGATTGCAAGCTACCTTATAATCCATACATAAACACATAGGTATAGGAATTCCAACTTTAATGTGTGTGTGCGTGTGTGTATGTCTTTTAGATGTGTCCCGCCCCGTGACTTTACAAGGATTAAAAATAAGAGTAAAAAAAAAAAGTGCTCAGTATGCTCCAGTATGTAAAAACGGACACACTTGTGATGTGTAGGGGACTGTTTAGAGTATTAGAGCAAACATAATGAAAATATTAGGTGTGCTTTTATTATTATTATTACTACCAGTATTAAGTACAGTTTTAGTACCATTAGCTTTCTTATCCTTAACATCTGTAAAACACAATGCAGTTTTAAAATATGCATTTCTGATCTCAAATTGTAATAAATGAAAACACATTTGCTTTTAATTTCTTTTGAAATTTCAAAGCCTGAGGGGGGGGGGGGGGGGGGGGGGGGGAATGAACATCTCAGGCTCAATCTTAGGAGATCTGTGTCCTTGAGTTTCACGGGCTCTGGAATACATACATCGAAGGAATGTTAAAACTGCACGTGCTGATGCCACAGTTTGTGACAACATAGGCACCAGTCAGCTTGGTTGCATAGTACAGTAAAAAACATTATCATAAGCTCTGATGAGGCAAGTATGTCAATCTTAAATGAAGAGTTTTACTGAAACAGTTTTTTGGCATTGCAACTACAGTGCAATAGACCTAATGACTTGGGAAGGTTGTCGTTAAACACACATTTGATTTGCACAGAAGTCTTGTCAACCTCACTTTTGTTATTTATTTGGCTGTGCACAGGAAGCAAAAACTTTACAGCTTGTTACTTACTAAGTCAGTTGTACTTGGCAGGTATGTATACTGCATAAAGTGCAATAATTATTATTTATATGGATTGTTTTAGTATGTGGAACATAAACTGATTTGAGGAATACTTGCAGTATAGCATTGTAGACAACTTTGTTGTTGAGCAACTGCTTGTGCCCTGAGCTATGAAGAAATGCAGAGATTATAACAAGTCTTTGGGTATTCTTTCTTGGTGACTAGTTTGAAGAACAACAATTAACATGCTAAAACAAATATGTATTCATAATATTCGGCAATACTTTTACAAGCAGCAACAGTTAACTTGAAAGCAACACACAATATAATGAAAGCACTCAATCCTTTATACAGCTGTTTCAGCAGCTGCATAGTATCCCATATATCCAGGAATCGTAAAACAAAGGGGTCCATCCAGTGACCGGCAAGTGCTGCAGAGCAATTAGTGTGTCTGAAATGTCCCAGGATGCCGTTGACAGATGAGCTAATGACGGAACAATTGATACACTCTCAATCCCTACTCGCACTTGACCCTTTCCCGTGACAAACGCATTCATTCCCATGCCAACGTCTGTTTCGACAACTCATTTGCAGACATTAACCCACAGGAGTATCACTTTGTGTTTGGCTGTCGGAGGTGCCAGTCACTTTCCTTTGTTTGGGCCATTCAGTGGTAATTTGTTCCAACATTGTTGACAGAGATTGCAACCTGAATCTTTGTCATATCCCAGGATAAATGTGTTTTTCTACACACTATGTTACATAGTTTTAAGTAGGAAATAACTTTCTTAAAGCTGCTTTGTTTCTGAATATTCCTAAAACCCCAAATGAACAGACTAATGTACATAGCATGTGCAGCTGCTTTATAGCAGACATTCTTGTATTTGGACCAAATTAGATCACCTGGATTAACGTAAATCAAATGTGCTTCAATGTGCGGTTTTGTGGTTAAAAGTTAAACAATATTCATTAAGCAGAAGCACCAGTAATGATAAATTATGAATCTTTAACAAATACAAAAAAGAAGCAAATACATCTGAAAAGGACAATTGTCTCTTTTTGTATCGTTACTTTGTTTACGTTGTCAAAACCATGGATCTCTATACAGTGAAACATCTGTCGATTTGATAAGTTATTATGTTGTGTTGTTGTGTTTGCAGTAAATTGTTCACTATTTTTTCTGTTTAAGTACACTTTACTGTGTAAAGGCAATTCACAAGCAGCTACTTCACACTTTGTATAGGGCAGTAGTCTCATACACAAAAATACACACACAAAACAATCACTGTTTCATTTTATGATTTCCATTACATAAGAGTAGATGTTAAAACTTCATAATGATTTGAACTCTGCTCTCACCAAGGTAAGCCAACTAAGATGTAGCTTTACAGTAAACTAATGTGATGCATCTCCATCCATTTGCATTTCTTTCCATCTGATGTAGATATCCTTCTATCTGGTGTTTTATTGCTGAAGTGTAATGCTGGCTCCAGGGATCAGCACACACAGCGACTGAGATGCTGGCTCCGGGGATCAACCACAATGCAGTCTCCTCGGTGCATCAGCATGACAACTCTGGGTTGAGCTAAGTAGGGTACATCTCTCGGGTCTTCAGGTGGGCACCTGCCGTCCTCTGTGTTTCATTGACTAGCCTACAACACCTCAAGAGGGCTCAACAGTGATTCTGGCGTCCCAGCATCACCCCCCCTTCATCCCCCACTCAACTCAGCCCAGCTTACTTACCCGTTGATCAGAGTTGCTTTCTTTCTATTGTGCTTGAGATCCCCAGCCAGAATCTTTCCATCTCAGCCACAGCCAGTTGCTGCTCCTTTCTGCTGCTTCAGATAAGTTCATACAAATGAAAATGTTTGGGAACAGTCAATTCATTTAAAACCTGAACACATTGTTAGGTAACTATGATGAATACTGATAAGAAAATCTTTAAAAAGTAAACACTCAGATTATATCTTTATGAACAATATTGGTGGCTTTTCAGAGGTTCCTGCATTCCATTATAATTTTAATAACTGATTTTTTGAAAAAGGTAATCATTTTTTCTATTTTTTTAAAGATTTCATTATTGTTATATCCAGCAAAGAGCCAAAGTAAACATGACATAGTTTTAGAAGGGTGCACACATTCTTTAGATGTTTAGACTGGGATTTTTAAAAAACATCTCAATTCCCTTGACATTTATTTTTACTATTAAGATAATAACCCCATATAATGTAACACTAGGTAGACTAACAATCATAACATCATAATCATACAAAAAAACATGCCTCCAGTACATACTGTAGAATAGTCTTCCGATGGTAAATTGCAGCTCTGATGCTGGCCAGTCGCTCATTTTAAGTAAACACATTTAACACTACAGCAACACTGACGATCTGAAATCGTCCGTCATGAGGTTAGGATTTACTGATGTGTGAGTTTGTTGCTATATACTGTAACATGTAGCTGTATATTCCAAATCTTTTGAATTTTTGGAGAAAGAGCAAACAATACTACAGGAAATGCAAATCTAAACAGTGCCACTCTGGCCAAAAAGTAGATGTGGACAATTTGATTTGTGCACAACGGTGAATCCATAAATCAACAGCTTTTCATATACACATACAGATAGGTGAATATGGTCCACAGGCACTTAAACACTTCCTACATTCCTATACATTTGTGAGTATAACCGTAGACTTCACAGAGCATCAGGTGTAGCTCACATTGATTTATAAAGCAAACAATCGGGTAAGGTCACTTGGTGGTGAATCCTAATTAAATGCATTGACAAAAAAACGGCTGTCTTTGTTACTGCTGTGATTTACCTCACTTTATATCTGTGTCAATGGTAAATGTTTTACAAAGATTATGCATATGATGGGAAATAACACTTTGACATTGGTATTGAGCAAGATTTCTCTGTAATAAAGTGCTGCGGTATTTAGGATTTAGATGAGGTGCCCGGATCCACTGTAAAAACTACTCGCTGAAGGGCAAGATAATTGTAACCCACGTTATTGAGAATGAGTTTGCTTAGGGATCTGCAATTGATGCCTGTATTTCAAGTGTAAATGAGTGTGTAATGAGTAGCTTGTTAATTGATTCTGGTTAACGGGTTAAATAGATGTTGACCTGTCCTGTAATGTGTAGTCTTGCAGGTTTGAAGGTGTGTTTGTTGTGTGGTGAGAGAGGCTGAATAACTCGAGGAACATAATAGCAGGAGTGGATACAGTCTTGAAATTTAGTGCTAGATAACATTGCAGTTTTTTCACAGTGCTCTCCTTGGCCTCAAACTGACTTTTAATACTACACACCTTTTGTTTTTAAACTCGATATGCGCAAAATGATACCCTGTTCCCTTTCCATGGATGGTCCAGTGCATCGACATGGTGGAAGGACATGCCCCTTACTATAGTATATATTATTCATACTGTATTCATTCCAGGGATTCTGTAAATGCTTTTTGCAGGTAAACGTCTGATGAGATATCAGCATGGAATATCCACACTCTAATTGGCTTGCCTGTAGGTGCTTGTGTACTTTTGAGTTGGGAACAAAGGTTACAAATTGAACAACAGATGGCAAGTGGCTAAAGTAATTAAGTGTTGAGAATTCAGTCCCTGTTCACACCTGCTGATTTTAATGTTTAATAAGTCATTTTACACTTGGGAGCACATATTCAATAAATGCGCCTTTGTAGCTGTACTGATACGTGCTTTGTGACATGACATTGCCTGCAGTACGTTTACAACAACAAGAGAGTAAAATTGTTGTTACTCATATTCTGAACATTTATGTAAAACAAAAAGCATCAGCTTCTGGTTTGAATAGGGTAGTGATGACTAATGGCACCAGCTGTTGGTATCACTGGAGCTCTTCTTCCACTTTGGTATCCGTGTCCCTCCTCACATTCCCAGTATATGGAGCGGTATTCCACAGTGGGTGTGTCGTCATTGTGCCAGCCTCTGCCTCCCCCTGGACACTACTCATTCCTGAAAGCTCTGTTAGTGGAAGGGGGGGGGGGGGGCCTTCTGCTCTTGCACAGTCTGATCCCCATCAGGTACCAGGTTGTTATAGTAGTTACAGTGTAGATCAACACGTGTAAGGCCACGTGATAGCTAATACAATAAAATATTGTAAATATTTAGTGTGTGCTGTGCACGTGAACACGCTCTGCAGCTGCAGAGTAATGTATAACACAGGTCACTGCCTCTTGTCTGGTCATTCAATATATGCAAGCAGATCCCGCTCCTCTGACACCAATAGACCGCGTTCTCTAGAAATTAAACACACCAAAAACCTAGCTCTATTTTTAGGCATGTTAATGCTTTAATAATTCTGCTCAAAGCAAATGAGCCACTATGGCAATGTGCCCCGCCACTATGTATTTTGTGTTGTGTTGCGTGTGGTGTGTTAGTGTTGGTGTATAGGTATTGGTGCTCGGGATATAAATGGGTCTGTGTCACAAGTGATTTAAAATGTATATTTGTATTTAGGCACAAAGATTGCACAGCACTTCACATGCAGGTGAAATGTAATATGTGAGCATAGGGAATTGCACTAAATAAAGTACCGTTGTACCGAGACTCCAGTTGAACGATTGATTAGCAATAGAGTCTTGGTACAACTGCATAAAAGCAACATCTTGTCACTCACTCGGTTATGTGTTCGGTGAGTGGAGAACGGGTGGGAAGGAGGAGAAAACAAAAACGAAGTAAAAGTATATAATTGATTTCACTCGCTCTGTTTGTCTGCTGTGTTAGTGTCTGTTTCGTTTAGTGTTAATTCCTTTTGTTTGTCTTTATTTTGGCCTCAAGTGCCATGTGCTGTTTTTATTCAACCTTTTATTTTTTGTTTGTTCATCTATTAAATGCTGAGCGCAAACAAGCGCTCAGGTTCACCAAACTCAACGTCTCTGTCTGTTCTCTGTTTCTATATTATGCTTTTCTCTGTATTTTAAAGTATTATGGATTTTCTTGTTACTGCACTTTGTGATGGTGAACCACAATGAAGGCAATATATAAAATAGATTGATAAAGCAGGATACTCAGGGAGTGATACTGAACTTGCTTCTCGGTATTAACTCTATGCTGATGAAGAGAGTTATGGTTGATAAATGGATCAATAACTGTTACACTTTTTATTGTTTTCTCTAATAAAATAAGAGCTTTCAGGGTCTTTCTATAATCACTTGAGAGCATGTAACTCATTGCCAGAAAAAAAAAAAAAAAAAACACGCTTTTCATCCATGTCACCAGCTTTGCTTCATACTTCCTCATTATTTCTATGCTTGTCACTCTTGCTATTTTCTTCTTGGTTGCACATAGGTCCAGCTCATCCATTTCTGCATTCACCTTCTGTTCCAACAGAGGAATCGGAACTATGCACTGTTTGATCTTGAACAGCATACTCAATGGCTAAATTTCTGTCTAAATACAAACACATTAAGAAAAATAAATCAGAATCTTCAAAATATCTATTTAAAACACCACCAACAATATATTTATATACAGTATGTGATGACAGCTGTTTGGTAAATATATGCTGTGTATTTATGCTTGGCTTGTTTTTGTTTGAATTTTCATGTGTGCTTGCTTTTAGGGCAGATACATAGGGTAGTATTAACAGCATAATCACATTTAAAAACAGCCATTGTGTTTGCAATAAAAAGAAAGCTGGTTCTGACTTGCTTACTTGCCATATGCAAATTAACTGCTTTCACTTGAAAAGTGGGGGCCTAACCAAAGTGTTTCTAAAACACAAAATCAGTTAACGTAACATATATTCTATTAACCAGCCCCAGAAAATTTAATTATATTGTCAGTTTTCCAAAGTGTTGTTTGTCAGAGTATGGTATGCTAATATGAACACACAGATGTGATCTTCACTTACTGGATGTATCCTTTCTTGTCTTGCCCTTTGGGTGAGCGAGTCCTATTGGTTTATTTAATTTCAGATCACATAACTGGTTGTTATATTATATGTAAATGTTTTATTACTTTTAAATATTGTGTAACACAGATACCATTTTTATGCCTGACATTAGTTAGTTGTTTGGTTTGTTACACTCGATTTTACTACCACTGAAAACATTTAACAAATAAATAAATCTCAGTCACTTGACTACTTTACATCAAGTAGGCATCTGTTAAAATAAAAAAAAGTAGTTATGGTTTTATTTTTTGATAAGAATTACCAATATTTCTATACAAAAACATTAAATCAATACACACGTGTTTACGTTCTCTGTTTGCATTTTCTGAATTACTGTTCTCCAATTATTGTTTATTCGACAAATTGTAGTATTATTCTGGCTGCTGTCTAACAGTGTAATTGTCTAGTACATATGCTTTCTTTATTTGGTTAATTTCTTACTTGTATTATAAAAAAATAATTAAATGCTAAATATTTTCTATGTGGCCTACTTTCATGGCCACTTCATATAATTATATCCATGACTTCAGGTGTGTGATTTGTGTACATACACCACAATATATTACTTTATAGTTTTAAATGAATATATATATATAGTAATATATATATATAATAATAATATATCTATATATATATAATAATATATATACACACACACAACTGTACGAATGTATACTACAGCACAATATTTTTCATTTTTCTGTTTTAGTGCATCTGGATTGTAACCACTGAAACTAAATAGTGCTGCACTGTCTTAGGGAAAATAACTGAGGTGAAATATAATATTCAATGCCATTCTGTAAATGACAGGTTATCACTGATTTATCATGATTGTTATTCATTTATTATTTTTCATTTAGATAGATTTCGCAAGGTCAGACCTATGAAAAGTAATTAGGGATATCCTATTGTACAAGAAAACAGCTAACATCAAATATTCTGAACAATTGTTATTTAATGCTGATAACAAAAGAAGAAACTTCCCAAAAGCAGAAACATTCAAATTTGATACCTGTGTGTAGAAATACACTGCATTGATTGGCCTAAAATCAGTCAATTGGAATTGCCTATCGCATGTCTTATTAGGCTTCATTAAAGCCCTGTGTATTTTCTGCCTATCACATGTCTTATTAGCCTTCTTGTATATTTTCTTTCTAATGACTACCAGTTGTGGAAGAAGTCAATACACATGGAAATGAACGCTAGCCTGACCGAAACCAGCATCAACTGTGGCAAATTAGAAAATGATTCAGTGCATCGGCCAAACAGCTTCCTGCTCTGCGTTTCTATCAGACAGTAGATGTTAATGTGAAACAAATTTAAAATCAATCCATGCAAGTACTGGCTTTTTCATTTTGAAATACCGTAATGAAAGCTAGGTTCACATCTATTGAACAACAAATACTAAACAAATACAATTAGTCCCAATATATTTTATAGAAAGCAGCCAATCAATACTTTGCATCTACAAAAGCAACCAGTCCTGTACCTGCCACAATTGCATCAGCCAATCCACAGCCTGTCAGCTGGAGCCCAGCATCTTTCAACAGCATCATACTGAGACACAGACAGTTTAGTAAAATTGCTCCATTCAGGTATCTGGCACTATACCCGACCCTCACAAGCAAAAAGTAATTTGTTGAATAAAGTTACTTTTTTTTTTTTTTTTTTTGCCATCTCTGTATATG
Source organism: Polyodon spathula (assembly GCF_017654505.1). Taxonomy (NCBI): domain Eukaryota; kingdom Metazoa; phylum Chordata; class Actinopteri; order Acipenseriformes; family Polyodontidae; genus Polyodon; species Polyodon spathula. Next base: position 11,967,128 of record NC_054537.1, on the reverse strand, counting down.
ATCCTGTATGAGCAATTTCTGGACTAATTTCCTAAAACATTTCTCAAGAAAATGAGAAATATTGTTTCCTAGTAGTAATAGTGCCCTCTCGATGAAGCCTCTACCACGTGGTAGTAGACCTTAACTGTCAATAGTGCCCTTGCCTTGGGCTGGGGACGCATAACTCCTGTTGTGGTCAACTGCCATACGGTAGAGCCTTCTTCGATAGGCACTATCGCTTAACGATCACCCTAAAGTGCCAAGTTGTTCTTGTTTTGTGGAGTATATCACAAAATAAAATTAACCACTGCTGAACAAAAGCAGCTGTTTAATGATACAAAGTTGTATGCAGGAATTTATAGAGGTAATTTGATTACAAAGAAAATAACACCCTTTAGGAACTATAGATTCACAAACAAAAATACAAATTTACACTACATAACATATTTCAATTTAGAAAAGAAAAGCATCATGCATATATTTGCATCTTTTTCTAGTTATACATTTGCATTTTAATAGACTCTACAGGGTATGATGGGTAAATTATCAGACACATTTCATTAAAAACCTTTGCAATGCTAATTCAATTTGTATGCTTATGTTTGGTACTAGAACTATAATAAAGTGAATTGGTTACAGTTATTTTAATAGAACAAAGTTTCTTTTAAAATGTAATTACAAAGTAAAAAGTGTCTCATTAGAAACAATGCTGCAGCTAAATTTCTTGCATGCTGTGTTGTGCAGCTATGACAATTTTCTTTATATAAAGCTTTTTTCTATATGAGTATTTGCTGTGCATTCAGAAATTACATAATTGAAATTAAACAAGTTCTTAAATATACTTGTCCCTGTCGAAGTTTGCAATGCTGGAAAACATACTAGTTACAGAGCACTGATGTTTCTATACTGCATGTTATTTCTTTATAAATCTGATTTATGGTTGCAGCAGTGTACCGTGACTCGCGGATTCAGAAACTACAGCTATGGCCAAAAGTTTTGCATCACCTAGAATTTTAAGATAATAGTAGTACAGTAGTTTATGTTAGATTTTGAAATGTCACATTTTTCAATTTTACAGTTTTTCGTTAATTATATGGAAAACACAAAGCTGTGTGTAACTCAATATATTAACGTAACATTATTCAGCAGGTTTCATTCAACTTTATGAAGCAAAAAAAGTTAACTAATAGGGTGATGCAAAACGTTTGGCCATAGCTGTAAATCCAAAGGTTTGAGTCAAGGGACAGTGACTTTGTTGTTCCCAAACCTGTCTATTAAACTCTGACTAGTAGTCGAGTTCTTTTTTTTTTGTGATCAACCAATTAGACCGAAGGGAAGAGATCTGAGGGCGTTTTTTTTTTTTTTTTTTTTTTTTTTTTTTTATCAGTGTATCCATGGCTTCATGTCAACCCTCTGTTTAAATTGTTTGCAGTGGGAAAAATATGTTAACTTCACTTGAAATACCTTAAAAATATCCACCCTAACTGTTTAATCGTCATGATCAATCTCTTCAGCAATGTTAGTTCATTATGGAACAAAGAAGATTAGTTTAGAGATTGTAGATCCCACCAAAGTTTTCGTACACTGTGCTGTATGTGCTCTGTGCGCAACCATTGCTGATAACATGAGCAGTTCACTGTGGTGATATGTAAATAAATCCTGTTTGCCTGCGGGGCTTATCAATCTTCCACCTCCGTCTCGATCTCCTGCCTGTCACTCAGCAATGAATGCACACATCCACACGGCAGACGCCTACTCTGTCACAAGCATCAATATCCTGTATCTTTCTAAACAAGGGATGTCTTTAGGGGAGCTCTGTAACTGGGGCTAAATCTCAAAACAATAATTGTGTGAATATAGTAATTGTTACAGCTGTGTGTAATGGCATTTAAAACAGGATTCATTCATCTGCCATTTTACATATCTGCCCTTACTCTGGTCCCACCGCAGTCAGATATGTGACGGATTACTGTATATGTATTGTTAAGTGAGCCAATTAATCATTCCTGGGGGGAACATAAGAGAAATTTCAAGGTAGAATAACTGGTGTTTCCAAAATAAAAAGTTTAAACAGATGAAAAATGTTAATATATATAAAAAAATACGGTATTTTCTCCCTGTTCTGGTTCATAAAATGTCCAGCAAGCAGAATGTAATGCTTTTCATGAGTCACTGATGCTATAAAAAAAAAAATGTTGTGTTCTTTTATTCACATTCTGTTTGGATTATTTAAACAGAATTCCCAAGGTTATGGTCACAAGCATAGGCCCCGTGTTTATAACATTTTTTGTGTGGGTCAGATTACGCTAGACTGGGGGTTAGGAGCAAAATAATTTCTTTAAAAGTCTTGTTTTTAAACAAAAGAAGTACGATTTTCAATAAACCCAAGCAAAGCTTGAGTGAGTTATTTGATCCTTCTGCATTTTGTTGTTTATTTTCCATATTCAATGGGGATTCATCGTTTATTCTATTTTTACAACAAGACTAATATTTAATAGTAAAAAAAAGATACAGAGTAGATTTAATTGTATTCTATTGTCCTACAAATTAGAATATTAAAACAAAAACATATTCTCTGCTTCTTATGCAATGTAAACAGTGAACATTCTCTGTGTTACTGTGTTACAGCTGAACTTGTACACCAAAATAATTAAGCCAGCAAACCAGGAGAAAATGAAAACTATAAAACTGGTGCATGATCATTTATACTCGTTAACTTAATTTTACTTTCATGTTTATACAACGATAGAAGTAATACGGATTAGTGCATAGACTGCCTACCACTTAGTAAAGACCAGAAACATGTTGGCACTGTTCAGTTTGCAAAGTGGAGTTGTTAGTTAAGGAGACTTTGTGTATTTCATCTGTAAGGTTCTTGTGAACGTGCAGAGCTGCCAAGTTATTCAGTCGATCTTGGCTCATAGTACTTCAAAAGCTGATTTTACCATTATGAGGTGGAATTTTAAAAACATACTGTTTACTGTTTTCTCTTTTATAAGTTTGTACACTACAGCCATTGTAACAGAGGTGTGTTGTGCCAAGGCCTTGCAGCAGAGGCAGTGGAAGTATGGAGTCTCCCCAAGTACCCACATGTGTAATAGATGGTCTGCCTCCCCTGTTGTGGATTGTACAAGTAAGTCAATAAAATTAATTATACCAAATAGCTAAATATGTGTTTGCACTGTACTGTTAACATACATTGTATGTTTGCAGATTCAAAATAGCAAGATGGCAGTGTTTTTTTTATTACATTTATAGTTACTCATGAACTGGTGCTCAGAACTGGATGTATGTATGAGACACAAACAGCATGTGTTAATTGATACAGCAAAATAAATGGCAAAATGTTTAATTGAGATCTGCATATCAATTATATTAAATGTAATTAAGTACACTTTGTAAATTAAAGGTATCTGTAAAACATCTGACAGGAAAGATGGAAGTGTTTTTATTAATTATGACTCATCAGTGTTTTCCCTGCATTATAAGACAGGCACACAGAGTGCTTCTCTTACTGTTTTCTTTACCAGGCATGTCTGGATATAACTGAAGGTGTGTCTTTTCACTATAGTGGTTAGCCAATCAGCAACGACTGATATGGTGATCTTAGAAAGCAGCAAGTGATGCTACAATTACTTTGAGGCCATGCTATAATTTGAGTAACGCATAGCATTAAAGTGACTCCCTTTTTATACTTTTGTTTTAACAAGTTGTTTAGGCATCCACAAATTGTGCAAAGTGTTACCACTTGTTATATGAATAATACACATCATAACAGATTTTAAACACAAGGCATTTTAAACAGAAACCTTCATTTGTACTCTCCAATAGCTGCACACTTTCAGAGATGCAATATTGCTAATTATGACATGCAAATTCGAGTTTCTTTAAGGATGTCCTTCAAATTAAATCAGCAATACCTAAAATCTAGTCAACTGCACCCACTTGAGCATATATTATTTAGGTATTAATGTTTTGTGAGCACCAACACATGTTAAAATGTGTTTATAGTTAACATCTTTTAATAATCAGTATTGGTGAAGTGTGTGAAAGTATTCCCTCAGTCACAAGATGCTGCTTCTTTATTATTCCATGTATACAGGAAAGATCAGTGAAAACAACATTTTCTTATGTGGTGTTTCCTAAATGTACTGTATATTACATAGTGTACAAAAGCCACTGGATTACATCATATTCCTAAGGGATAGAAAAGCCTAGGCTTAAAGCAATCAGCTGTCCAATGACCAAAAGTCACATCTGTACCCCAAAATATATTACATTAGCATAGCTGGGAATAGGTGCCAGTGGTCTCCTGTATTATTGCTGCAGGCTACTGACAGCAACGGGCACAAGCGACAACCTATAGAGTTGAAATAAAATATCTTAAACCTAATTCATTTCGATTTGTTTTAGAAGAATGAAAACATGAAAAAAAAAAAAAAAACTTTCCACAAATTTGTTTCCACAAATTTGTTCAAAAAGACAAATACAGGGCTTAGAGTAGGGTGGATAGCACACAGTGCTTTCTTATGGAATTTTGGTATTTGTTTTTAGTTTTTTTGTTTGGGAGGGGGGGTGGTTGTGTTTGTGTAACGCTATGTCTGGGTTTTTATTTTGTTTCCCTTGCCTTTTCTGTTATGTTTTTTTTGGCAGCCGAATGACTCAGGCTGCATTTTTGGTTCTTCAATACAACCTAAAAACTTTATGGAAACCCAGTAAGCTGTAAGTGGCAAGGCCAAATTGGAATTAATAAACATTTAAATATACCCTTCCATATTTTAATATGAATTAGGTAATTTACATTTGGGAGGAGAATTTCTCTCCTTAAAAGAAAACTACATGGAAACTATAGAAATGTCGGCCAGGGTGTCCTCGGCTCACCGGGCACCAGTGACCCCTGTGGTCTGGCCGGGCACCTGCAGGCTTGCCTGTAAGCTGCCCATAGCTGGGTTGTCCCCTGACGCTATAGCTCTGAGGTGACTGCATGATGGGCCTGTGAAAAGACGTGAACGGCTGACGGCACACGTTTCGGAGGATGTGTGTGTCTGTCTTCGTCTCTCCCGAGTCAGCATGGGAGTCGTAGCGATGAGCTGAGCCTAAAAATAATTGGGGAGAAAATTATAAAAAACAATTGCAGATTACTAAATTTAAAAAAAAAATGTAAAAATCAGCACTGATTGAATCAACTTGAACCCTAACCCTAATAACCCATCTTCCTGTGTAGGCACTTTCACACTGAACTCTGGATTGTGTTTGGCAGTTTGTGACTCTGAAAGGACGATTGGTAAACCAAGTTATATCAATACCAGTAATTAACAGATAAATAAGATGATTTACATATATTGTATTATACAAAAACAGGCCTAGAGTAAGGGTAGCTACAGTATACAGTTATTGATGTATTATTTAACTCATATGTATAAATCAGTGGGATAAACAAGATACATTATTAAAAAACCATGAGAGCTGTGCATTGGAAGTCATTGCACCCTGTCTATAAAAGCATCTATGGCATAGTTGTTCATGACTTATCCTCTATTTTATAAAACACCTGCTTTGTTTTCATTTAATTATGAATGCATGGAAACGATCATGATGAAAGCAGGTTTACTTGTAAGCTTAAGGAGCCTCACGTCGGCCTGACATGAACATTAGCGCTTCCTTGTGATTAACTCAGGAGTGACATTTTCAGTGTAGAAAAAAAAAAACAAACACTTCAGAAATATTCTGTCTACTCCTTAACCTTGCTAAAAGGACATTAGAGGAACATTATGATCATGGTGGAGAACTCCCATTGGTACCATATTTTTGATTTACTGAAAGCTGTTTAATGGAAAATGGTTTGAGGCCCTTTTTGTCCTTTCCCTTAAAGTTAACTAAGTCAGAGAACATGGCTTGTGGTGTACACTATTAAAGGCCATCAATTCATGTTATCCTCATCCTTGTTAGCCGTACCTAATGTATGTGTCATAGCCAATAGTAATCGTGGGCTACAACTTCTATGGAGGTTTATGATGCGTGAAATTATTACTTTGAAATAAGTGTTTCCTAGTTCAGTGTATATGCAATTTCTGTGTCAAAGTGTAACATTACATGCTGTTGTAAAATGAACAATCACTGATGGAAAGACAGTAAAATTATGCAAGCTCATATTCTCTGCTATAAGGCACAGACAACAGGCAGGACAACTAGTATTTGCTTTATGTTTCTGAAGTATATTGTTCAGTGCAGCAGAGGTCTGAGAGCACTATGGTTGAAGCAGCAGGCACTGCTGAAGCAAGCCGTTGCTGCACCCTTTGAGGAACAGTTAGGTCATCCATCCATAACCATTTGACACACAATAGGGTGAAATCTAGAAATAATACAATAAACTTAATACATTTAACAAAACAGTGGTTCAGACAGGGAGTTCACTTTTAAGCTGGATTAAATCTGTAAACATCAACCCATGTCCAATCCTGTCCCTCTGCCCTTGGCTTCCCTACAGGCAGCCTCTCCACTATCAGCCAACTCAATTATGGTAAGGGATAAGAGGCCAAATATTTAATGAAAATATGTAGAACAAAGTATTTCTTGTCTAAGCTTTAATAAATAGTGTTCTCTATCACAGTCAATTTCCTTATTGAAATTTAATGACAAACATTTTGAACAGAAGTGTTTCTTAATGTTTTCAAACTCAATCTATTACATAAATAGGTGAAAAGCTTAGCTATGGCCTTGGTATTTCACAATACAATGATGCTTCCACTGTCCATTTTTCACACCTCTTCCTCATCTCATTTGGCGTAGATTCTTCAGGAACATCTTTCCATTTGGTGCCACTGTAACAGCATGGCATATCAGCCCAGTACACTGAATGGAAAGGCAATGGCTGGATGCAAACTGGTAAGCTCAAGTTTCCAAGCTGTGTAGGTAAGTATGTGTATTAGTAACTCATCATCCACTAGGAGGAGATCCTTTGCAGTCAACACACTGCTTCATTGGTGCCGTCTCTGCAGCCCCATTCTTTCTCTTACAATCCTACAATTGCAGTGTGTATTACAGGTATATAGAAAGCCATGTTTCTAAACGTAGCCATATACCATTCAAATCTCTTTCCCACCTTTCAGTATCGACTCTGTCAGCACAAGCCTGAGCTGGTTTGCAGTCTGTTGGAGTGTATGAAAGATATGTATTTTAACAAACTGAAAACCAAATGGGATGTACAACTAACCCAAACATGTCCAGCAAGATAGTTCCAATCTGTGCCAAATATGGATGTGCACAGCATCGGTGTAAAGGTTATTCTCTACTATTACACACGTATAACATAACCCTTGGACCTTCCAGGGAACAGTGATATTTTAATTTGAAACATGCTGACGGAGAGTTAAAAATGTATCCTCTCACCAGGGTATTTTGTTCATAGAAATACAAAAAAAATACAATGCCAAATGTTTTGACTGGACAGCTTCTCACTTCCACTCACTCACACACTCATACTAAAACCATGTACCACTTATTACAGCTTTTAGTTTTCCTATCTCCCCATTCTATTAAACTTGCCTCACAGTCCCGATCTGCTACCGGTGACAATGTTTGTAGAATTAGCTGCAGATGGAGCTTTCTGAATTGCAGTCTTTGCAATTAATTCAATATCAGCCCTACAATTAAATGATACAGACTTTATACCATGACTATGTGCAGATGGTTAGACAAAATAGTGAACTGCCTTTTAACAATAAATAACCCACACGACTGCTCAACAAGACAAAAAATATATTTCGCAACTGTGTATTTTCTAAAGAAGCAATCTGTTTTATTATCATGAATAGCACTATAAATAAACCGAGAATGCATTTTAATTATTGAAGACAGAATGAACACATTGATGGTTTTTGTGATATACCAGTAAGTGTTTAGAAATCTGAAATAAAAACACATTGGAAATGTGAAAAAACGGCAATTTATCAAAAGTGCCCAGCCATTTAAAGTAGAGGTATCAAAAACACCAGCCAAGTTTCAAGAAACCGTTGGGGCAACCTTGCCCAGCACAAAGCAAATAGGCACAACTAAGGGCCGATGGGGGCCAAGGTTGCTCAGATTATTTCTTCTAACTTAGCTTGTGTTTTTTAGGCACAATAAAAGCAGATCAAATGCATGAAAAACACAAGCCAAGTTAGTGTGTGTGTGTGTGTGTGTGTGTGTATGTATATATATATATATATATATATATATATATATATATATATATATATATATATATATATATATATATATATATATGTGCCTGGAGAACGAGATGTTCTGCTTCAACAATCAGCAGACTAGCCCAGAGAAACCAGGAAACTGGCTCGTGAGGGACAGGCCACGTCCTGGAATGCAGAGGGTCACCACACCGGCCCAGGACCATTATTTTGACTGTTGTGATGTTCAAGCCAAACAGTGGGACAACTGTGACCAGCCAACCTTCGCCAGCTGGCTGCAACTGCACAGGAAGAGTGGCGGAACATCCCACAGCAGTTTCTCCAGAGGCTGATCAGGTCTATGTGTCAACGCTGCCAGGATTGTGTTAATGCTCACGGAGGTCATACCCAATACTAACGTCATAAGGTTTTCATTTTGACAGTGTGTCACATTTCATACTGAAAACTTATCATGATTCTTTTATCTGTATTTTTGTTCACATTTTCTGTGATTTTGTTTGATATCTCTTTAAAATATCTGATGAAATCAATTAGACCTGATGAGTGTTGTTTCTTTTGTGCATCAGAGTTTGTGTGTGTGTGTGTATATATATAGTCACAAGGTGCTTGGTCCTAGGAAACGTTAAATAGGAAACACTTCTTAGATGTTGCCACTGCCAAAGAAAAGACAGCAACTCCCTGGTCAAACCCAGACAACCTCTCACTTTATGACTCACTACAAGTTTCTCACTTTTTATTTACCCTCTATTACTCAAAATGTCTTTAAAAAGCTTAGAGACAACACTAGTAACATGGTAAGTGTGCATTTACGTCATAGTTGTATAAACAGACCTAATACTATGAAAGAAAACAAATATATTACACTATTGCATTTAAAAGTAAACATTTAAAAAACTAAATGAAATAAATAACAAACATTACTTTAAAATAAATCAAACTCATACATATCTTAACATTTAAAAAAACAACATGAAATAACAGAAATATTACATTCAAATACGTACATATTTCAAAAACTAAATAACTGCAATCTGAATATTGCATTCAGAATAAACTATACAACTTACTGGGGCTTAAACAAAATTAACTTGCAAGTGTTTTTCTGACTAGCTTGCCAGTGGCAGTGTCTAAACGACTTGGCTAAGTGATTCTGCCTGATCTTGAAGAAGCACCAATATATACATTTAATCAAGGCAAAGACATGATTGCTATCAGGCTGAATCAAACGTATGCTGGAATAAGTTACCAAAGGTGGTATGTGCAACCTCTGCCAAGACTGCATGTATTACATTATGTAACACAATTTTTGTTCCTGGGTAGTAAGTGTTATTTCCTAATTGCTTATGCCTCAAAAGTATAGAAAATGGCTATTATTCCCCACAAACTTTGCTTTTGTGACCAGGACAGTGATATTTCAAAATATCACTATTTCCAATGGGAAAACGGGCAAATGTGTGTCTTTTCTTTCACATAAAGTCAGAAAAAACAACATATGAATCCAAATTAACATGTATTTATACTAAAGTAGTACAAAAATGACGACAAAAGATTTAGAAGTGAGTAGTTTTTCGAGATTTACAATTATACTGTAAATACCGTTTTCCCATTGAAAATAGTGATATTTTTAAATATCACTGTCCTGGTCACAAAAGCAAAGTTTGTGGGGAATAATAGCCATTTTCTATACTTTTGAGGCATAAGCAATTAGGAAATAACACTTGCTACCGAGGAACAAAAAAAAAAAAAAAATTGTTACACTGTGTTATAAAAGATGGAATTCCAGGTCCCTGGGGAAGACCTGAATCAGCTGAAATCAACAAACTTTGGAAAAATCTTTCCGTGGCTTCACAAACCTTGACAACACTTTGTGAGAGTTTGACAAGCCCACCTTTGTCCTTGATGACAATAAGAGAGTGACCTGGCTCATCAGCTTTACACCCAGGTGCTGTCAGCGCTGCTAGATGCATTTCTTATCAGCTTGCTAAAAGAAAACACATTGTGATGTTTTTTGCTTTAATTTCAATAGATTACTCATTTAAAACTATATATTTTTGTCAATTATACTTGTAAGCAGGTAGGCGGGAGTGACTTTGCTAATTTTAAAGTCAATAAAATGATTTTAACTGATACCTTATGAACCTAAAATGAGTATTTACAAGTGGAAGGTCTTGCCACATCCCTTGTTCGATAAAGGCTGAACAGCGAGGCATATTGTTTAAATGAATAGAGAATTTAATACACAAACTATAGCAGGAGAGATTTTTGTTGGGTATGGTAAGATGGCCGAGGCAAACTTCTGGTGACTTAAACCCTTGTCATAGCCTGGCAGTGTCACACGCTCTCCAGTGTTTATAGATCAGTGGGCATGACCCGTCCCGTTCCCCTTACAATAAATGTAACATATATAAAAGACAGACGAGACAAACTAAACAGACAAGTCCTGCAACAAAGCAATCGTCCGGGTCATTACAAAATCTTCACTAATATACAATTGAACAAGAACTGTTGAATATTTATTTTCATTATTTTCATGCAGTATTAAATGTCATTGTTTAAATGATAGTGAAAAATAAATAAATAAATATCAAGATAAACAAATAAATAATAAATGTCTATGTATTAATTTACATGTTCATTTATTTCAACATTTATATTAATGTATTTATTTATTTATGTTTTACTTTTACCAGCTATATACGCTATCTTTCACAATAGCTAATTCTCAGAAATTATTTCCCTTTTTGTCCAGCGGGGAACACAAATAGCATTACTCATCAACCAGTATAAGACAGGAAACCGTACTTCTTTGTGCCAATAGGGACCACAATGAGCAAAAAGCAAAAATTGTCTGAGCTCAAGATGAAAATCTCAGAATGAGGATGATGAAGATGAATGATGGCTCGAAAAAGTCCGGAGAATTCTCAGCGGACTGACTTCATCTTTCAAAATACTGTTTTTTCTCAACTAATCGTGTAGCACTGCCAGCTAACACAACACACTTGCAAACTGAAGGTTGGGGTTTTAATCCCATGTATACCAGACCAATTTATATCAGAGATTTAAAAAAAAAATGTAACAGGCAAATGTTCAATTTTAAAACAGAAATAAATAATTTAATATAAATGATATAGATGTCACAATAAGTGTGTTCCCTAGTATATTTCCATGTTAACAAAACATGTTAATTATCATTAAAATCAGATATCCTGTAGTATACATATGTATGGATAAAAGTGCCTGGGCTCTTAGTTTTTTCTAAATGTGTTCATTTTGTATTTAAACTTAAATTCAAACAAAGACTGGACAACAAGATAGTGAATAGCAGACATGTATTGATTAACAATATTAAACAGCAACAGATGGTCTATTCTTGGGAAGTGAAAGAAGATAAACCATAGCTGCTGACCTTGAACTTGTCAATGCCTGCACTACCTCATTGAGACAGGGAGTGGAGTAATGTCCTGACCCCAGCACATACAATCAATACCTAAAATGACCACAAGACAATGTGAGATTGAGCAAAGCATAAAGAGAATGAGACTGTCAAAGAAAGGCTGGCCTCTGGCAGAAGAGCAAGGCCCTATCCCTGGCTGTGAAATCCATACTCTGAATCTGAAATGTTATGAGTATGATGATGAGGTTTGGCATAGTCTGGCATTCTGAGGATCCCAAACCATGCTATTGAATGCCATGGCCAACCAACTGAGGCACCAATGAGACTGACCCCCAGCCTACTATTCCCTTACCCATAACAGTGAAAGGATCTTTTTATTATTCAGGGGTTTTTTTGTACATTTGGATCATTAAAAGAAAAGGTGATTCTTTGTGACTTATATTTTTTCCCCTGCTGTTTTCATGACCTAAAAGGCCAGTTTCCTAGACATTCCATGACAGTAAATCCTCTAGCAGCAGATTCTGGCCAGGTGCTATCATATAGTATGAAGCATCTATCACTGACCGTCAGCCTGCAGCAGAGATAACAATTCTGAGAGGCTGAGCGCTAGTAATTCAAATTCAAATACAAGTTTACCAACTACGTCCATTCAGGCTACTATGGGGGCTTTTTCTTTGATTATCTTGCAGGAACTGACAGAGCTAGTTCAACATATGAGAGCTACTACATGCTCTCTTGATCCTATTCCTACAAAATTATTAAAAGATGTTCTTGGCGTTATTAATACCCACATTTTAAAAATTATAAATGGTTCACTTTCCGCCGGTGTAGTTCCCTCAGCACTTAAGGTAGCCGTGGTAAAGCCTGTGCTTAAGAAACACAATTTGAACCCTAAAGTCCTCAATAACTAAAGGCCAATCTCCAACCTACCATTCTTAGATAAGGTTCTAGAGAGTTGCTGCAATTCAATTACATTTTTTTTTAACTCTTAATGGTATATTCGAGAAGTTTCAGTCTGGTTTTCATTCTGCCCATAGCACCGAGATGGCCCTTGTCAGAGTTGTGAATGATCTGCTTATAAGCTCTGACTTGGGCTTTCCACCAGTTTTAATTCATTTAGATCAAAGTGCTGCCTTTGATACTGCAGACCATGCCATCCTACTGACTGTCTGGCCTTGTCCTATCCTGGTTCAAATCTTATCTTTGATAGGTTTCAGTTTGTCTCTGTTGTGGAGGTAAAATCGGCATTATCGGAAGTTGTCTGTGATGTTCCACAGGGCTCCATTCTAGATCCCTGGTTGTTTTCATTATATATGCAACCATTAAACACGGAGTGAACTTCCATTGCTATGCTGATGCTATCCAGTTATATTTGTCCCTAAAGCCAAGAAATTCTTCTGCCTGGGTGTTATTAGCTACTTCTCTTACAGACATCAAGCATTGGATGTCACAGATTTCTAATGTTGAATTCATTTAAAACAGAGGTTATGTTAGTGGGCTCACAGAACCAACTAAAAGGAAGTGTGGGATCACATGAGTTCAACCCTTGCAGTCTCTCATCAAAACTGCAAGTAGAATTTATTTGGGGGTCATTTGGGGGTCATCTTTGATCCTGATCTCATTTGAGACTTTTGTTAGGGATGTTACTAAAGTATCTTTTTACCATTTGAGAAATATAACCAAACTTAGACCAATTATTTCTGAATCTGATGCTGAGAGACTAATGCATGCTTTTGTTTAATCTAGAATTGATTATTGTAATGCACTTTTTTCTGGTGTCCCAAAGCGTGTGGTATCCTGCTTGCAGCTTGTTGAGAATACCGCCACTGAAATTCTGACTAAAACCAAAAAAAGTGAACATGTTACCCCTGTTTTGGCCTCTACAGTGTCTCATGTGCAGTATATAATTGATTTTTAGATTTTGCTGTTAACTTACAAGGCCCTGAATTGATTAGTACCTAGTTATTTGCAGGAGTTACTGACCCCTTATCTTCCAAACTGCACTCTGAGATGCAGGCTAGGGGTTTTTCTTGCATAGTTCCTAAATTATAGGATGCTTTGCCTTTGTTTGTTAGGGAAGCTGGGACCCTTACAGTTTTCTAGTCAAGACTAAAAACAGCATTTATAAAATGGCTTTCATAGTGTGTTTTAATGTAACTTTAAAATTGATGTGTATACTGTTATTTAAATATGCTATTTAAATGGTCTGATTGTAGCAGTTGTATGTGACATGCTATACAAATGTATTGTGGTTTGTTCTTTTTTCTGCTATGTACTGTACAGTGCTTTGCAATGCGTTTGTATAAAAAAACGCTATATAAGTGCAACAAATAAATAAATTAAATATAATAAAATACAACATGCTTAAAGATATACATTTTCATATTTTACTAAACTCTAGACATAAGTGCTGATTTATGTGATCTGTGATATTAATTTTGTATATTAATAAATTGTGAAAAAAAAAAGTCATGTCGAATCCAGATGGTAAATTACCCTTACCAAACTGAGACTTTGTCTCCTGCATTGGAAGTGGCAGCAGCAGCAGGTCAACACTATGAAGGATATAATAGACATTCAGGTTAAACTAGCAATTAATTATTGCATGGAGAAAATACTTAATACTCTTATGATCAGATTGCTCCAGGCTCGACAATGCATTGAAATACCAGTAGATAGAAAAGGACGAATGTGAGCTTACAACCCAAGCAAAGGCCTTGGATTTGTTACACAGTGCACAGTGCACAAGGTAGACAATCTCAGTCCTCTCAACAAAAAAACATTAACTGAAGATACAATATTGGTCTATAAGAAGGTGAGATAGGGAGTGATGTGATTGTTTTTTGTAAAATCATTTAATAAATTGATCCTATTACATACAGGCCCCTGATGTACAGCAGGCTCATTACATTTATGCAGGGATACATTTAGACAAATAGTTGCTTTTGAGATGAACAACATATGAATAGCCATAGCCATATGAAGAGTATAATCATCATTTCAAGATTACATTGCATTATTACCCTTAGGAAAGAAGAGCATTCTTAAGCAGAAATGCTAAGAAAGAGGCGGTGCAATGTTTTTTGCACTGCAAAAGAGGGCACTTTAGTTTTTATATTTATCTCTTATGGTACACTAATATGAACCAGGGTTATGTTACTTGTGTTATTAAGAGCCATAGTACCTGACTGATCTCCAAACAAGTTGGATCTTAAAGGAGTCCAGTTAAATCATCATCATCATCATCATCATCATCATCATCATCATCATCATCATCATCATCATCATCAATTACAACAGCATTGCACCCCATTCTATACACTCATTACTTTCTGTGTCTTTTCCTAAGTCTGTCTCTGCTTAATTTCCAACTGTGTCCTCTGGTTCCTGGTTTCTGTGCTGCACTGAAAAACTAAAGTATTGCTTGTGGTTAACCTTGTCAGCTATTTTTAAAAAGATTTCAAACTTCAAGTCTCCCTTAATTCTTCCTTGTTCTAGGCTAAATTCACAGCAAATTAATCAAACAGAGATCACCTGAAGATCTTGATACATTGGCCCTTTTTTTAACTAATGCATTTGCCCTCCATGTACAATAGCTATCATTTACAAGATGCAATGCAATAGTTATGCCCCAGTTGGTTGAATAATTGCACAAATAGACTGACTATATGTATGTAACACTTGACAAATCACAGGACATCATTTTCTTATCGTAAGTCAGTTTTTTTGTTATCACACACCGTCTCACGTCTGTGTTCTAGCTTTCAAAATTTTATAACGCTGTTTTCGAATCTGTGAAAGCTAGAAAAAACACTTGGGGTTTCCACACTTTTCCATAAAACCAATTGCATCTATCTAAATGGACTGCAGATCACTTGCAAACAAACCATAGTTCATTTTCTTATATGAAAAGAAACCAAATCAGACATCCAACCTCCACTCCAGTATATTTACAAATTAATTTAATTTGGTTCACTTGAAAACAAATCATATGTGAAACTAAATCTAAGAATTACATTGAAATAGCTGCACTTCGTTCATTTTCTTGTATCATCAACTCAACAGCTAACTAATTACTAGTCACTTGCTGACACATTAACACAATATGGAATGTCAAGGCTACATACACTAACACAATATAGAACGTCAAGGCTACATACACTAACACAATATAGAACGTCAAGGCTACATACACTAACACAATATAGAATGTCAAGGCTACATACACAAACACAATATAAAATGTCAAGGCTACATACACTAACACAATATAGAATGTCAAGGCTTCTTTTCTTCTTCTTCTTTGATCCCTATCCAACGATGGGACGGGGTTTCCTCCGGAGCCCATACGCTGCTGTGGGTGCTGCTGGATTTCGGACTTTGCTCAGAACGCTTTTCCATGCTTTTCGATCCATGCAATGGCCTTGGCATCACAAAGGGTGGATCGCCGGTTTTTCAGATCTTCTTCGATTTGTTTTGACCATATCTTTTTGGGCGCTGCTCTTTGAACTTTCCACTCTGTTGGATGTTTTTGCCAGAGAAGCTGGTACGGTGTCCTGGTGATGCTCATTCTGCAGATGTGCCCGAACCATCGCAGTCTTCTTAGTTGGACCGCTTCCACGACCGTTGGCTGGTGGTCGCATCTTATTCGGATGGTTTCATTTCAGGTGGTTTCATTTCGGATGCGGTCGCGGAGGTAGATACTAAGGATCTGCCGCAGACATCGCATTTGGAAGACCTCAAGCTTGTTTAGGTCTTGCTTCAGCAGAGTCCATGTTTCTGACCCGTATAGGAGAATTGGCAGGATCAGCATCGGGAAAAGATGTATTTTGGTCTTAACAGAGATGTTGGCCCTTTTCCATAGGCACCACTTGAGCAAAACGAATGCCGTGGTTGCTTGGCCGATTCTGCCGTGGACATCGGTTGAGGACTCCACTTTCTTCTCCTGCACCACGGATCCCAGGTACTTGAATTCCTGAACCTGTTCGATCTGGGCTCCGTCGAGGTGGATATTGGCCGGCGACCCATCCGTTGTCAAAACTTTGGTCTTGTCTGCGTTGATTTTGAGGCCATACGGCTCGGCGATGAGGGCGATGCTATAAAGAATGTCAGTAGCTTCGGCGTCAGTATCAGCGAAGATCGCGCTGTCATTGGCAACATCAGATCGGTCACGTAGGTGTTCTCATCGCACTGAACTCCATGCCTTCCCTCGAATGCTTTTCTCATGACAGCATCAATCACGGTGTTGAAGAGCAGAGGAGAAGCGACATCCCCTTGGCTAACTCCGGTTTAGATGGGAAACTCCTCTGATAGTTCGTTCCGTGTCCGCACGCAACTGGTTGAGCCGTCGTATGACATTTTCAGGAGTCGAATGATCTTGTCGGGGACATGCTCGGTCTCCAATGCCCTCCATAGGGCTGGCCAGTGGACACAGTCAAACGCAGACTTGAAGTCTATAAAGACGATGATGGTGCGCTTCCTACATCTAATCCTTTCTTCCATCAGTTGGCGAACGGCGAAGATTTGATCACAGCATCCACGGTTTGGCCTAAATCCCGCCTGTTCTTCTCGACTGGTCTGTTCACGATGTTTCTGCAGCCTGGATTGGATGATCTTCATAAAAGCTTTGCCGGTAATGGACAGGAGGCTGATGCCACGGTAGTTTTTGCACTCCCGATTGTCGCCTTTCTTCAGTATTGGCACTATCATGGCTTTTTTTCAAGCAGATGGTATTCGTTCGGATTGCCAGATGAGTGACAAGAGTGCGTGAAGTCAGTGCAGCAGGACATCTCCTCCCGCCTTGAAGGCCTAGGCGGTGACATACACTAACACAATACAGAGCATCAATGCTACATATATGTTAAAAAATAAATAAATATTGGATAAATATGTGGTGGGTTGAATTTTACTATAAGCAAATAAACACCAGAACAGACAGCATTCAAGCACAAAAGTCAATTTTATTTAGATTTAAAAAGTTATAAATCTTCTTTCATAGACAAACGAGTTTTGTACACTATCTAGTAATGTAACTTTAACGTACATGTATTATTTAAAGGCGACACAAGCATTGATATTGTGCAAATTTAAAACAAAAGCAATGGAAAGAAAAATAATACAAAAAAGAAAGGTGATAACGGTCTTCTGCAAATCCCAAAATACAAAACAATACATTTGACCTAAAGTGCATGTGCAATAAGTTAGTTATACACAAATTAATAACTCTATTGACTGAAGTTACAAAACATGTGTTGTGAAACCTAAAGGTCTGGTCACGCAAGCAACCTCTGTTGACAGGAGGGAGACGTGTGTCAGTGGGGTGTTGCCTTGTGTGACCACGCTGGTCAGCATGCTGTCGATAACCCAGCGACGAGTTAGCAAATTGCCCAGCTTAGGACACTATTCTATTTTGCTGGCAATATAACGATAATAAGCTCAATACGAGACAGTCATGTCTGATAGTCGTGTCACATGGTAAAACAGTGCTTATGCTTTTATATTTAGAATACAATGTCAGTAACTCAACCATCTCATACTGAATATGAAAGCGTAACTTGATGTGATGTGCTGGTACAGGATTTTTGACATGATGCTGAAAGCTGCGCTCCCAGAACACCATTGAAAAGAGACATCTGTCTTGTAAATAATCCTGGTAAATACAATTATTAAATAAGTACAGGTGCATCATTAAGTCAATCTGATTCTGCAGTACATCATATACCTTTTTTTGCATTTTAAATTTCATTAGAAAAAAGTATTTTTTCCCCCTTATGTTTATTGTATCATCTTGTTTAATGCTGTAGAGATGTATTTATATATATATATATATATATATATATATATATATATATATATATATATATATATATATATATACACACACACACACACACACACACACACACGATGGTTTGCAGAAGTATTCACCCCCTACCAATACATTTTGTTAAATTACAAATAATAAGTGCACAGTTTTTCAAACAAACTTTTTTTTATTCAAAGCTGCAGTGGTTAAACTGAAGACTGTTATATGAGGAGGAGGCTAAATGTCAGCAAAACTCACAAAGAAAATGTACAAAATGAAATTTACTGGTTGCATAAGTATTCAGCCCCTTAATTCAGTACTTGGTAGAAGCACTTTTTGCAGTAATTACTGCTTTGACTCTTTTTGGATAGGTCTCTACTAGCTTTGCACAGTAGGATGGTGACATCTTTCACATTCTTCACAGGAAAACTGCTCCAGTTCTGATAAGTTTGTTGGGGATTGTAGATGGACTGCAATCTTCAAGACTCGCCATAAATTTTCGA
The DNA here is from genome assembly GCF_017654505.1 of Polyodon spathula. Classification (NCBI taxonomy): domain Eukaryota; kingdom Metazoa; phylum Chordata; class Actinopteri; order Acipenseriformes; family Polyodontidae; genus Polyodon; species Polyodon spathula. The sequence continues at coordinate 11,948,261 of NC_054537.1, read as the reverse complement.
TTGGATTCAAGTCAGGACTTTGATTGGGCCACTCGAGAACATGAATTCTCTTCTTGTTCAACCACTCCAGTATGGCTTTGGCTTTGTGCTTCAGGTCATTGTTCTGCTGAAACATGAATTTCTTCTCCAGTTTCAGAGTCTTGGCTGACTCAAACAGGTTTTCCTCAAGGATTCGCCTGTACTTTGCACCATCCATTCTCCCCTCTATCTTGACAAGCTTCTCAGTCCCTGGTGAAGAGAAGCATCCCCATAACCTGATACTGCCACCACTATGCTTAACAGTTGGGAAGGTGTTGACTGGGTGATGTGCAGTGTTCGGCTTGCGCCAGACGCAACACTTGGAATTTAGACCAAAAAGTTTAATTTGTGTCTCGTCTGACCACAAAACCTTTTTCCACATGTCTGCAGTATCAGATACGTGCTGTTTTGCAAACTTCATATGTGCTTTAAGATAAGGCTTTTTGAGTAATGGCTTCATTCTTGCCACCTGTCCGTACAGGCCAGCTTTGTGTAGGGACCGGCTTACTGTTGATGTGTGAACACTGATCTCTCAAGGTCAATGTTGGCATCAGAGTGACATCCCAAACCAATTTCCTGCTTTCAGTGTCTAGTTGGTATGATGCATCTTCCACTTCTTAATGATGGACTCCACTGTGCTGAGAGGGACAATCAGCACCTTTGAAATTTTCTTGCACCCTTCTCCTGCTCTGTGGCTCTCTACCACTTTATCCCTGACTTGTTTTGAAAGCTCCTTGGTCTTCATGGTTGCTTTGTTGGGTCACTATGTGAGTTGCAGCTTGAAAGTCTTTATATACCTGAGAGAAATTATCTACAAGTTAAACCACTTTGAGTACACACAGGCTGAAACCAGTTCACTAATTTTGTGACCTTTCAAACAAATCATTTGCACCTGAGCTGATTTAGGGCTGCAGTAGCAAAGGGGTTAAATACTTATGCAACTGAGATTAACCTATTTTTCTCTGTAAATATCACTTATTTATATTCTATATGCATTTTTTAACTTTATCAATGTGGAGTAGTTTGTGTAGATTCTACATGTAAACAAAATGTGAAAACTTTGCAGGGGGGTGACTACTTCTACAAACCATTGTGTGTGTGTGTGTGTGTGTCTATATATATATTTCAGTGAAATACTAAAACATTAATTTAATACAGTAAATATGATCTCGCCTCACAATCCATGGCAGATCGCAGAACTTTTGCTTTTTTATAATTTCCTCTTCTTCATCTAAATTGTCAGTATTACAGCAACAGCATTGTATTGCTACAGTTTCACATGGTAAATTTGATTCATGTGACAAAAAAACAATAATTGGTTTACATTATTTTGTTGCCAGAATTTTGGCTTGCCTATCCTGTGACCACAGTACTTTTTTTCACCCTTCAGCCTGAAAAAAGAAACAAGGACCAGGGGTCACAAATGGAGTTTAGAAAAAGGGGCATTCAGAACAGAAAATAGGAGACACTTTTTTACACAGAGAATTGTGAGGGTCTGGAATCAACTCCCCAGTAATGTTGTTGAAGCTGACACCCTGGGATCCTTCAAGAAGCTGCTTGATGAGATTTTGGGATCAATAAGCTACTAACAACCAAACGAGCAAGATGGGCCGAATGGCCTCCTCTCGTTTGTAAACTTTCTTATGTTCTTATGTTCTTACTTACAAGGCAACATGCAGGATAAAGTCTACGTATTGAGGCTGTCAATAAAAATTGCTTGTGTTAACAGGACTTAATATGTACATATTAAAATTCCAATAAAAAGGCAGTATGTATATGTATGTGTGTGTATATATATATATATATATATATATATATATATATATATATATATATATATATATATATATATATAGTACCCTAGGTTTGTGGAATAGTGGTGCATAATGTTTTGTTATTCTATTATTGGTTATATTACCAGTAACCTTTATTCACAATATGCAATAGATGTCTTGTTGGCTTGGAACCCTTTGCTGCAGTTGTTTTCAATTCAAAAGCTCTATAAATACCCGTACCCTTCATGTATTATTTAGCTCGGATTTGCTGTGGAAGCTATGCTGTTGAAAAGAACACTTTCATGTCCCCAGCTGGGTGTATTTGTATTTTGCCCTCTGAACCTCATCCTGGAAGCTGAGGTGAGAGGAGTGACAGGCAGAAAATGACCTGGCAGTTTGCTCTTATATCCAGAAATGTACTTCATTTGAGACTTTTGCAACAGCAATTTTTATTACCCTCAACAATTAACACCTCGACGTGGAGCAACATTTCCATAAGTACACACACACATACACAAAGGTCTCTGATACTGATTCTGAGCACACTGCACTGTGGTAGCAATTCAAGTATCTATTATTTAATTTAAATATCAGATTGTCTTTGTCAGCCATGTTAAATGTCTCTAACTATATAAATTAATTAAAACAAATCTTGCCTTTGATCAACTGTATTGGCCTTATATACACTATCTGTACCAACGTCAGTAAAAGCTTACCGATACCTATGTGAAATACTAAAACATTAATTTAACGAACAAACCTTTCAGACTATAATAATAAGAGATGAAGAATAATCAGTGTAGAAGCAAAGTTTACAAGGGAAGAAACATCTACTAGATACACAGCAAGAAGTAAACACAGCCATAAACCTGTCAATGATTATAATGTTATGTACTTATGAATTTAAACACACTCCTACTAAATGGTTTAATTAATATATAATAAATTTGCAATTAACATCAACTGCTATATGTACAGTATGACAGAGTCTATGTAAATATGTAAATATGTAACTTGCTTGATTTTTTTGAGGATGCAACATCGATAATGGATAATTGCAAAGCATATGACTTGGTTTATTTAGATTTCCAGAAAGCTTTTGACAAAGTTCCGCACAAAAGATTAATTTTCAAACTGAACGCAGTTGGGATTCAGGGAAACGCATGTACATGGATTAGGGAGTGGTTAACATGTAGAAAACAGAAAGTACTGATTAGAGGAAAAACCTCAGAATGGAGTGTGGTAACCAGTGGTGTACCACAGGGATCAGTATTAGGTCCTCTGCTATTCCTAATCTACATTAATGATTTAGATTCTGGTATAGTAATCAAACTTGTTAAATTTGCACATGACACAAAAATAGGAGGAGTGGCAAACACTGTTGCAGCAGCAAAGGTCATTCAAAACGATCTAGACAAGATTAAAATAGGGCAGACACATGGCAAATGACATTTAATAGAGAAAAGTGTAAGGTACTGCACACAGGAAATAAAAATGTACATTATAAATATCATATGGGAGATACTGAAATTGGAGAAGGAATCTATGAAAAAGACCTAGGAGTTTTTGTTGATTCAGAAATGTCTTCATCTAGTCAATGTGGGGAAGCTATAAAAAAGGCTAACAAGATGCTCGGATACATTGTGAAAAGTGTTTAATTTAAATGAAGGGAAGTAATGTTAAAACTGTACAATGCACTAGTAAGACCTCATCTTGAATATTGTGTTCAGTTCTGGTCACCTCGCTATAAAAAAGATATTGCTGCTCTAGAAAGAGTGCAAAGAAGAGCGACCAGAATTATTCCGGGTTTAAAAGGCATGTCATATGCAGACAGGCTAAAAGAATTGAATCTGTTCAGTCTTGAACAAAGAAGACTACGCGGCAACCTAATTCAAGCATTCAAAATTCTAAAAGGTATTGACAATGTCGACCCAAGAGACTTTTTTGACCTGAAAAAAGAAACAAGGACCAGGGGTCACAAATGGAGATTAGACAAAGGGGCATTCAGAACAGAAAATAGGAGGCGCTTTTTTACACAGAGAATTGTGAGGGTCTGGAATCAACTCCCCAGTAATGTTGTTGAAGCTGACACCCTGGGATCCTTCAAGAAGCTGCTTGATGAGATTCTGGGATCAATAAGCTACTAACAACCAAACGAGCAAGATGGGCCGAATGGCTTCCTCTCGTTTGTAAACTTTCTTATGTTCTTATGTTCTTATGTTTACAAAGACGTTTGTACATTCTCTTCCAATAATGCAAGCATTTATTATGTGATATAAAGTGGTACGACCAAAATAAGGGGTTTCCTCGCCACTAGCTCGATAAACATCGTACTGTACACCATATTTTGGAGACAATACGAAATTGTTTTCTTATACAGTAGCTAAAACTGCTTACTATAATATAGATGGAGGACATCTAACCCCACACTGTTGTGATATTTCACCAAATCACAACATCCTGGAGTATCATCATTTCATTATTAAACAGCATTTATCATCATTACTTACTAACATACTAATTAGGCACTTCTTCTCAAGAGCGTAAGTGTCTAATTAGCGTGTTAGTCAGTAATGATGATAAATAGTGGAGTCAAGCAATGACGCCGGAGCCTTTGTCCAAGTGGGGGGGCCAAGGTCCGGGGGCGGGGATTGGTATGAACCCCATTTTGTTTCCCTATAACACAATAGTTAACATTACAGTCATTGAGACTTTATCGCGCACTTTGAGGATGCATAGGCTGCATAGGCCTAAGGCATACAAAAAGGGTTTCTTTTGTCAAAAACTGAGGGGGCATGCCCCCCCCCCCCCCCCGAAATACAACAAAAAGAAAGAAATACACACCCATCTAGGTCGGGTTGAACACATTGTGTTGGGGTTAATTAAAATTTTTAAAACACAAAAATCTTTCCTTGTTTATAGGTGCAGAAAATTCACTTAACCCGAACCGAATTTGACGATCATCTGAAAGCACAACATAACTCAAGCAGTGAGCAGTAACGTCACAGTGCGCGTCGGTCTTCCAATTGTAGCTACAGTACCCATCATTTTTGCTGTATTCAGAATAAAATAACACATCAAATAGCAAACGTAATGCTGTACATTTGTTTAATTCTTACAAATAATAACATTAATAAATTGCTACAGTAACAATTTATTTTCCCCATTAATAAGAGCTGATGGAAATGACAGCATAGTTTAAAAAAATAAAACTCATGCAGACATCAAGCTGTGTGTTACATGTATAGGCAAGGATTTCTTTTAAATGCTAGCAAAGGAGGCAGAACTCATCTCCTGGATTAACTGTGCATTTTACAGAAGCAAACTAAGTAAATAAAGTGGTAAATAATGTTCAGACACAAAATCTTCTCTGACTATAGAAGGACTTCATGCATATCGATTAGTTGGCTAAAGCTACACTCCTAGTGGGATCTTCTCTGTGCAAATGTTATGCAACCATTTACAAACAGTGCATGTCAGCAGAATGTTAGCAGAAACATTAGGGTTCCAATGTTTTATTCACACTTGCAGTGAATTCCATTTTACATTTGAGATTAAAGACATTTGCTTTTTAAATTGTATATAGCTTGTATGCTGTACAGAAGCGTAAGATCTGAAAATAATGATTTAACTTGCCACAAAAGGTCTTCAAGTTCACCGTTGCTTTAACTTGTAAATAAATAGTCTTAGTTTCCTTATCGTAAAGTTGTCTACTGTATTATAGTGTTTGCAAATGGTAGAACAATATTTTGTCTAACACATCTACAATTAACCATACATTGAAAGTTTTCACAATTAATCTGAATCATTGGTTGGACCAATGGGCTTGGTTCTCGGTCACTGGTAGTTTGAGAAAGGCAAAAAAAGAAAGACTTGCGATTCAGCGAGTTAGTACCTACCTGCTTAATTGTATTAAATTGACATCCAGATCTGCGCAGACATTTTGAAAAGAGCTTTGAAACAGACTTTAAAGTTCTAGGTGTAAAACGTTGTCAGGATGTTAACAATGAAAATAAAAATTACAGGTACGTTATTTAAACAGTTGCAGCAAAACATGGAAACCCGCTATTAATTCTTTAACCTGGAGGTTAAAAATCAAAGTTTTTCCAAAGTCCTTCTAAGTCTACCTATGTTTCAATGAACCTTCATAACTGACTTAGTTTGTGAGGTATGGACAGTTGTTAAAATGGAGGCGGTATACACTGGTATGCATACCAGTAAGAAAAAAAAAATACTGATGGTATGGCATACCAGCAAAAGCAGAAGAAATCTAGGGGAAAAAATGACATAAATGTCACACTGCTGCAAAACACCTCTTTAGTTTCGAACAAAAAATGTTTGTGATGTTTGTGTCTCTACATAGCGTGAATATGTTTCACCTCAGGACATGCCCTTAATCTCTGCAAATTTTATGCATTTTTATGTAATCATTTTATGATGTTGAAATGAAAACAGCATTACAGATACAGTACACAGAACAGGCACCTAGAGGAGTTGAGAACGACTATCAATATGACTGCACCCTATACAATTTCTGAGGCTTGTTGTAAAATGCCTAAATCAAGGCACATTTATATCTGGAGCGATGAACTCGGTCAAGGAGAACTTCATAGTTCAAAATGAAAAGCCATAACGTTTATTCTAAGAAGCGTTATGTCTTCTGTGGGCATGGGCTCCATATTTGCTGGGCTGTAAATATAAAATGCAGTGCATTGTGGGATAATGTCATATTAAGTCATACAGTCCATTGCGCTGCTAGGAACTGTAACCAAACTATTTTAATAGTGTTTGTATGCATTACATAAGATCTTGAAGGATCCCAGGGTGTCAGCTTCAACAACATTACTGGGGAGTTGGTTCCAGACCCTCACAATTCTCTGTGTAAAAAAAGTGCCTCCTATTTTCTGTTCTGAATACCCCTTTATCTAATCTCCATTTGTGACCCCTGGTCCTTGTTCCTTTTTTCAGGTCGAAAAAGTCCCTTGGGTCGACATTGTCAATACCTTTTAGAATTTGGAATGCTCGAATCAGATTGCTGCGTTCAAGACTGAATAGATTAAATTCTTTAAGCCTGTCTGCACATGGCATGCCTTTTAAACCCAGCTTAATTCTGGTCGCTCTTCTTTGCACTCTTCCTAGAGCAGCAATATCCTTTTTGTAGCAAGGTGACCAGAAATGAACACAATATTCTCGATGAGATCTTAATAATGCATTGTAAAGTTTTAACATTACTTCCCTTAAACTATAAAGACATTTCTGAGTCAACATATGATATTTATAATGCACATTTGTATTGCTTGCGTGCAGTACCTTACACTCTTCTCTATTAAATGTAATTTGCCATGTGTCTAGATCATTTTGAATGACCTTTGCTGCTGCTTTTTTTGCCACTATTTTCTGCATCTATTTTTGTGCTGTCTGCAAATTTAACAAGTTTGTTTACTATACCAAAATCTAGGTCATTGATGCAGATTAGGAATAGCATGGGACCTAATACTGATCTCTGTAGTACACCACTGGTTACCTCGCTCCATTTTGAGGTTTCTCCTTTAATCAGTACTTTCTGTTTTCAACATGTTAACCACTCCCAAATCATGTGCATGCACTTCCTTGAATCCCTACTGTGTTCAGTTTGAGAATTAATCCTTTATGCAGGACTTTGTCAAAAGCTTTCTGGAAATCAAATAAACCATGTCATATGCTTTCCAATTATCCATTGTTGATGTTTTGCATCCTCAAAGAAATCAAGCAGGTTCGTTAGACACGATCTCCCTTTCCTAAAACCATGCTGACTGTCTCCCATGATACTGTTACTATATAGGTCATTTTCCATTTTTGATCTTATTATAGTTTCCATAAATACATATAATAGAAGTCAGGCCTATTGGTCTGTAGTTATCTGGTTCGGCATTGTTTCCCTTTTTGTGGATCGGTATTACATTTGCAATTCTCCATCTTGGTTGGTGGTTTGTAAATAAGTTTTTTTCCCCTGTGTCAAGAGACTGTTGCATGATCTTGGTTAGCGGTTTGTAAATAACTTCATTAATTTCTTTGAGTACTATTGAGAGGATCTCATCCGGCCCAGGGGACTTGTTTTTTTAAGCGCTCCTAGTCCCTTTAACACTTCTGCCTCTGTTATGCTAAAGTTATTTAAAATTGGGTAGGAACAGGTCGACATGTGGGGCATGTTGCCCGTATCCTCCTTTGTAAAAACTTGTGAAAAGTAATAATTTTTTACTCTTCGTCTATGATTTTATCATTTTACCTCCTCCTTGAATGTCCTCTTGCTGTTATATTATTGGAAAAACTTTTTTGGAATTGATTTTAGCCCCCTCAAATGCTCATTTCAATCTCTCTTGGTCTTTTTTAACATCCTTTTTGACTTCTGTTTGTAGTTCCAAGTACTCTTTCTGCTGCCGTCGCCTCCCGAGGGTCCGCTGCTGCTACTATCCCCTTGGGTCGCCGGAACTGCTTTCCCTGGGTTAGTGTCAGCCCTGTTTTTCTGTGGCCAGAAATACTGTGGTGGGAGCCCAACAAGGGGGAGCTGCCAGCTATGAAGAAGGGGGGATGGCTCAGGAGACCACCTCCCCCCGCAGCAATTTCGCTGCAGGGAATTTGGTGGCTGGAGCCCCACAAGGGGGAGTTGCTGGCTACAGAGAAGGGGGAGAAGGTCAGGAGACCACCCCCACAGACAGCCAGACGGCTGCCAGGATTGCCTTGGCTGGAGGAGTCAGCCTGTGTACAGTCGGCCTGGCTGCTACAGTTGTTGTGGTGGGAGGAGGACCTCCCACCGTGGCTGCCACTTTTGACCCGTTGCTGCCCTTGTTTCTGGGCCAGGACTACGACAGCGACTTTGGGACTGAGGGGGGAGGCAACCATTGAGGCCAGGTGTGCTGCACACAAGGTGGACGGACTGACGGACGGGACATATGTGGCGGAGTGTCCTGCCCCTTTATATTTATTAAGTGTCTTATGTTGTATGTAGTGTGCTAACATTGGCATTTAAGTTTAAAATACACGGGATATAGCGTTATGGGATAGTTTAATCCTTTTTTTTGTAATTATTTAATAAATACTGAGCCACAGTTTTCACTGCCAGCAAGAAAAAATGTATATTTGTATTTAGCTCAGCACGAGGATTGCAAAGCCACTTCACGTGAGTATGGTTCTCAAGATTGGTTCTGCAGTGTGGACAGGGCCAAGACTGAGCAATTACAGAGTGATGATTCTGACAACACAAATACATCAGACCTAAAAAGAAGTTGGCACCAAGCCCAAACTAAATCAGATCTAACAAAACTTTTCATCAGCCAGGATCTTCAAAGTCTGAACAAGAGCAAAGACACTCCTCTGCAAGTATTAGTTCTGTTGATTACCCTGATTGTTGAAGTAAACAACAATGTCTGGAATACAAATAGAAATATAAATAGTTGTTTTTTCTGAAAGGTTCTGTGGTGATGAAAATAAATGAAATACTGTCTAGTCAAGGTGTTGCATGAGCCCCTCAGTGGGTAGCTTGTAGTATATTCCCATTTGGAAGCACCCCAAAACTTCAACAGAAGTCACTAAAAAAAGATTTTTAACATATTTAATTGATATACACCTTTTATGATGCATAACCTAAAAGCAATTGATAATAAAACTATTTTATATTTTCATTGTATAACATTAAAATACTATCAAGTCCTTTAAAAAAAGCTTAATGACATATTGTAGATGGCATTTCAAAACAATACATAATCCGTAGCTCTGGCTGAATATGTGTTAAAATCTTCCAACTACCCCAACATTTTTTTTGTGCATACCGGCACCTTTTTCAAACCACTTTAAACACTGGGCATGGAGAGTGAAGGACGGACAGAAGGAAAGACAGATGAATGCAAAGCATCATTTTAGTAATATTGCAAAAGGCTGGAAGTATGTACTAAAAAAATAACAAACTTTTCTTCATTGACCAGCACTCACACACTCCTGCCAGCACCCAGACCAAACTCCCTGTAAAATCACAAGATAAAGGGGCCCTAGAAAAACCTGCACTCACATAAAGCACTTTGTCTTACACGTTTAAGTTTTCATCAAACTCGGGCCTTGAATGTTATTTCACAGTTCAGATTAAATATTTCATATACAACAATGGCTTTAAGAAGACAAATTGGTTTTTAATAATGTTTCCATTGTTTTGTGTATGAACTCACACAGTTCCAGTCAGATTGGACAGCCATCATCAGGTTATGGACTAGTACAGTGCCTAGAAAGGGCCTTGGAATGGAGGACCTGCAAGTCTGGTTTGGACCTCTCAAAAGTCCCCACACATTCTTCAGTGTTTTCTGTGGGGTTTATGTCAAGAATTACCTTGTAGTTCAAGCTTTGTTGGGGGTATGCTGTTGGCTAGTACTGTAGATGGCGTAGCTCGGACAGATAAATATGGAGGGGTGCTATGGACTGATGGGTGACGTGGAGAAAATCTATCTGTACCACAGTGCCCAATAGATTAAGTGGTACAGATACTGTAGTTTTTACAGTCTTGAACAGAAAACCCAGAACACTAATAATACATTTTGACAAACATTTTGACAAGATGTGTTTATCAATTTATCAATTTGTTTATTTTTTTCAAAAATTATAATGACTTCTTGTTGAACAGTCTGTCTAAATGTTTAAAGTTGTGGGTAAGTAAAGGATTATTTCCTGAAAACCTAAAACATACAGAGACATTTTGTTTACATAAACATACACACTTTTCCATATTCCCTCTTTTGACTCACATTCTCCACATTTAGACCAGTATTTTAACAATTATAGTATCCTCAAAAAATATGACTTTACTAAATAATTATTTTTTAATGAATTTCAATAAATGGTTATTCTTACATCAGACTGACAAACTGTACAAACTAATCTCATAAAACCATTCAAGCTGACATATGTTTTAATACACTTACTGTGCAAGAGATTGATCACACAGTTTATGCACACTGGCAATTGTTCTTCAATACTGTTAGGTTCAAATCAATGCAGTGTCGTCAGCAATAACTCCTTCAGTTAGTCTATCAATTCTTTACCTGACACGAATCTGCAACACTTTCACTATGGGATTAATGGCAAAAATGGTCACCCAAGAAACTAGATAAAAATGCAGCTGTATGAAAGTAGAACCAGAACAAGACTCTTAAAATGTAGTGGAGGGAGAGCTACAGATTTACTACTATTTTTGTGAAAAGATTGATTATCTTATATAGTTCACCCTGCCCCCACTAATATGTGTGGCCTGCCACAAATTAACTTAATCATTTTGAGAATGAAAGTTAAATGTGTGCTGTATGCAATGCATGCAAATGTATGAGGTCACATGATGTGTTCTCCAACTATATTACTGTATGAGAGTGGTGTGCAACTATTCAGCAACAATCATGGAAAAGCTGTATGATAGTGGGTGTCAAAGCAAGCAGCTCGTCCTTCAGTGAAACGACTACTTGGACCACCAAGTCTCTCAGGTGGTCCTGGAACGGCAACACGAACACTACTCGCAACAGACATGCTACAGTGGCCCAAATCACAAGAACCTTCAACACTGGACAAATACACAAATAGTGCCCCAGATACTGTAGGTTACAAACAGCATACATACCAACAGTCCCTATATGGTCGGGACTGTCCCAATTTCTTAGCAAATGTCCCGCATCCCAATGCATAGGAAGAAAGTTCTGATATTTACACATGAAAAAAAATTCATTTATTCTGCACAGTAGTTAGTAAAAACCACACGCTGTGCTCTTCGTGCGGCCGACACAACTGATGATCATTAACTTACTGATATACAAAGGTAAGAATGCTTAATTGTGTCTATGTTTACTATCATGCTGGTAATGTGGTGTTGAGTGGAGGGGATACATCTATTATTATATCATAGAGTGTTTTTTGCGCATGACCTCCCCAAGGAACGAGCGTCCTGCTGAACAGTTTCCAAACGTTGGCAAGCATGAACCAGTGGGATCACATATATTTTTGTTTCCTTATTTCTCACCCTAACATTATTTTGGCATTTTTAAATACATTCATTTAAGACCATGGGGGTGTTGACAAGAGCAGATTCAATAATAACTAGAGCTGTTTTGATCAGTTAATTTATGGGCATTATTAGTTGATTAAACAGCAGATTAATTGGTAGATCAATCCGTGTACATTTTTAATAAAGGTACCGATGTTATAGATCTGCATAGTAATACTTAAAAAAATCTATAGACTCTAAAAAAAATTTAAAAAAGACCACTCAACTGTTTAGGGATTGGTGCCACAAACGGGAAATCTTGACAAATTACATATTGCTATCAAGGACATTTTAATTTTATTAAATTTTTTTAAACAAACGATTTGCATAAATGTGTACTGGTAAATTATAGCCTATACATAATTAATTTACACTTATGCATTCTCAGAAATAATACTGCAAAAAGGGCCATTTAAAATCCTGTTATATGTATTCACAGGGATGTAAGGGCTAAATAAACATCAGTTGCCATCTAGACCATTCTGTTTATTTATCTGCTAATATGTACTTTGTAGTAATAGAATGATCAATTCAAAGGGTTAAAATTTTCCAATAGTTTTTCCTTCCGAGTCAAATTTATACCCAAAGGTAGATTTGAGTTTTGCCTTCGGTATGTAACCCTTCATTTTCTGTTCTCTCCAACTATCTCCACATGATACCGTTTGTGATGACTCTAATTCGTTACTTTGGATTTTAACCCTGTAACACCCAGACGATGAAATTAAAAAAAAAAAATTGTATCTGCTATCAACTCTTTAGCTGATTAATCGGAACAGCCCTAGCAGTAACACAAACTAGATACCACGTTATAAAGAGCTAATTTATTAACCTGACAGTTTTTATTTTATTTTATTTTATTTATTTCACTGATAGTTATTGTATATCCTTGAGGGTGCATTACATCTAATTTGCTAACTGTGCTCTATACTGCAGGACCTACACAATATTTTTTTATTTTTCTTTCATGTGTAATTTTTTTTTTTTAAGTGTATATCGTTTGTCCTTAAAAGTTTGATTCCCTGCCAATTTTTAAAGGCGGTACGAGAAAACAGGTCCTACATGACATTTCCACTACTAGGGCATTCCCGTTAAACATTTGTAGGGTCAATTTGGTTTGGGGGGGTGGGGGTGGGGGTGGGGGTGGGGGGGGTTACTTTGCAGACTTTGGTGGATTTGCAGAGAAATATATTGGCTGTATTACAGAATTTGGTGGTAATCCTCAAAGCCCATGTTTCTTTAGTGGTGTTTTGCATTAATATTCTTCTGGATTACTCAGGGGTATTTTATCTTTTTGAAATACAAAGTTGATGTGCTGTTAAAGGCTCAAGTATATTGTAAACTGCAACAGAGACAGACTAAAAGTATACTTTGATTTCCTTTACATATGGTTTCTCAAGGTCACAGAGGACATTACTAAAGCATCTCTCAAGAAAAATACTAATACTGGATATTATTATATTCCAAAGGCGGTGCAGAAATTTACTGTCAGACATACACTAATATATAATAGTAGAGAACAACGTAGGTGAAGCATTTGTATCAGATTTCACCACACTCAGGATTCCTTAATAAAAAATATTATTATCCATAAATTAACATCCCAGTGGTATCAAACATGCTGTGACAAAAAGACAGGTGGTGGTACAGCACATTCTATTGACATGAATGGGGGATTGAAGAGAACACTTGTTGGCTGCCCAAGGGCCAGTATGCTAATGTAACACTATGTATGGGATGATTGGAACCTGTACTACTGGCAGTCACTAACCACCCAGGTGCACTCCGCAAAATGTTTCCAAAGCAGCCCAATATTACAAATGAAAATAAACCTGCAAGGTATTTTTATTAACAGAGTCCTAACCAATTAGATCTAAATACATGTTTAGGTAATCCAATGCAAATGTGCTTTTTTGGAGTAGCACAAGACTACAGAATTGACTGCTATAGTACATAATCCATAAGTTGCTGCATTGCCTACCAAAGGGCTTTTCATATGGATTTGAAATTCACTGTAAATTATTCCAACAATAGATAGTGAACAGTAAAATACATGCTGCATCAATCTGTGCTGTTGGATTTTCTCAACCAAATTGGTCTATATTCTATGTCTAGTTGGATTTCAGTGTAATGAAGCATGAAATTATTTTGGCTCCCAGAGTACATTTACTCCCACCATGCATTGTCATTTATTACAGTGGAGAAACAGAAGGTATGACGTGACAGTTATCTGTGAAAGGAACTAAGCTGTCACACAAAACTAAATATAAAACCAACAACCATGTTACTTTCGTATGCATACGGGTGAAATAATGGCACATCATATCTGGAAGAACAAAACACACTACTGTATCAGCAACTGAGTAATGGAACAGTGCTGCTGTACAGTGCTGTGAACTTATTAAAACATAATCTCTTTAATTATACCTCTTCCTATTACAGAAGACAGTTAAAATGCAAAACAACAACAACAAAAAAAAAGTAGAACCATCTGACAATGTATCAGAAAAGTTGAGTGTAAGCTTGTTTCAGAGACCTGTACATGCTCAGGTAAATCATTAATTTTTTTCTGCCACAGCACAGTCGCTTTCCAGTCAACAACGAGCTTACCAGCATGTTAACAGCATTGGTGTAGTGTCAACGTTTTATTTTTTATTTGTATTATTTACTTATTTTTTTATTCAGTTAATACAGACAAGTAATCTTTAATCATGGCTTCAACCCTCAATTGTCAAGGGGAATAGCCTAATATTAACCTGACTGTCAAACAGCTCACAGTGAATAGGCTCCAGTCACACAGGAAAGGCTAGTGGGTACATTTGAATTGGTTGAATTGTTAGCTTTTCATAACAATGTATTAAATGAATGGCAGCCAATTCAACCAAACCAAAAGTACACTAAAGACCCTTCACTCTGGTAGGTTACTTTACTGTTCACTGAAGTTCTATGTTACACTTCGGCAAAAATCAGCATACTGTATGTGTGGTCAGGTAAGTGGTCTTGTTTTTTGCTTTTCAAAGGCCATTCAACTTCTGTTTCTCAAATCTGGTGAATAAAATAATGAAAATACTAATAATAATAACAAGTTGTCTTCAAATATCAGAAAGGTCATTGTATGTATGTGTTATGGATTCATTTAAATGTAAAGTATGTTCTGGTTTTTCTGTTTCAGATGATAAGGTCACTAATTTGTCATTGAGTTGTCTTATTACTTTCATTTTTGTGACAGTTGATTTTTATGTTAGTTGATGTGCCACACAATCATTTTTAACTTTGTATTTTGAACTGATAATATCAAAACAATGATGATAATAATATCAGCTACTGTGTTAAAAAGTGATATTAATAAAGCGATTTCCTATCTAACCTATACCATTTATCAACAAGTGTCATGTATTTTTTTCTTTAACATAAAGTTGCTATGTATTTCACATCTGCAGGGACAGGCGAGTCCATTCAATCCTTGAAAATAAATCGTTTGTTGTGGAAGCTCAGCTTGAAAGCCCGTCAGTTCCGAATCAGCAAGTCTAGCTGAAAGCTGCCAATGCTGTAAAGATCCTCTACAGGTTTTTTTTTATTTTTTGTTTGTTTTGTTTATTTCAGATAAAGGTCTGTTTTTTAACAAACTTTAAATGTCTCAAGCCTACCCTCAAGTAGGTCAAATTGAGGACGGTCAAGAAAATCTAACGTTGTTCCTGAAGTGACAACCACAACAAAATAAGTAGTCCTTAATTTTGAGGAAACAGGTTAAAATACTAATTTAAGGGCCAATGTGGTTTATGTTCTTGTGATTTTGAAGGGAGTTTGAGCTAGGAGCTGGAGGAATTTTGTTAGCACTGACCAATGAAGAAAAAGAGGAAGGCAAAAGCTGCTAGCAAATCAGGATCAAGTGACATTCCCTTTAAGAAAATGATAATCCCACTGAATGCTTTTGATAGGATCTTGATGAACAAAAAGCTTCTTTATTGCCTTAGCACCATTTATGAATTCAGTATTAACTAGTATTTATGTGCTTTAAATGAACATTCTTTGCATATGTGACAGCAGTGTTTCGTTATATTCTTAAACTTTTTTTTTTTTCCTAAGGATAGATTTACACAAGCAGTTTTTTAAGTGATTTTTTCTTGGCAACCGCTGCTCTATTTTCAATAATTCAGTTGACATTTGTTCTATGTGCTATGTGTGTTTATCCAATGATATTGCATTTTCTAATCACTTGATTGCACTCTCAAGTTTGCTAAATAGAAAGTATGGCTAAAGACAAGTGTTCGCATGGGGAAACTTTGCAATTGGGTTACATAGAAACATTCTTAATTTTAGAAAAACACTAGAACTGGTACCTAGAGTGATCTCATCTAAGCTGCCAGATATAATTGGGTCAGAGAGAACACAAAAGGAGTATGTAAATATATTCTATTTAAAGACTAAAACATAAGAGTATTTAACAGACTAATTGAAGAAAGTGATATACCATTATTTTCAGATGTGACTTGATTCAAGTGACTTTCAATAAAATCCTGTTTATCCTAATGGTTAATGCTTTCATCAAATAATTAGTCTAGGCCATATGTGTCCTATTTCTTTTTTTTCTAAAGTAATGAATTGTAAATCCCAATCCATTTCTTATGCTCTCAATCCACGTCTTATTCACCTGCCCTATATTTTTAACAGAATTTCGGTCAACAAATAAAAAAATACTAGGTGATCTCTCAGTAGATAAGGATTAAAATTAACCACTACTAACAACAATACAAGACATGGATTAATAGTTCATTATATTAGACAAGTTAAATAAACCTCAATGAAGGGTAAGGGGTAGTCAGTGTGATATGAACTTCAAACTGCTAATTAAATGGTAACCATAATTAGCATGGTGGGAGGGACTAAATTGTATATATATATATATATATATATATATATATATATATATATATATATATATATATATATATATATATATACAGTGGCTTGCAAAAGTATTCAGACCCCTGACCAATTCTCTCATATTACTGAATTACAAATGGTACATTGAAATTTCGTTCTGTTCGAACACTTAAACTCAAAATCAATTATTGTAAGGTGACATTGGTTTTATGTTGGGAAATATTTTTAAGAAAAATAAAAAACTGAAATATCTTGCTTGCATAAGTATTCAACCCCCACACATTAATATTTGGTAGAGCCACCTTTCGCTGCAATAACAGCTTTAAGTCTTTTGGGGTAAGTATGTACCAGCTTTGCACACAGTGTCGGAGTGATTTTGGCCCATTCTTCTTGGCAGATTTGCTTCAGGTTGTTCAGGTTGGTTGGACGACACTTGTGGACCGCAATTTTCAAATAGTGTCACAGATTCTCAATGGGATTGAGATCAGGACTTTGACTTGGACACTGTAGGACATTCACCTTTTTGTTCTTGATCCATTCCAATGTTGCTTTGGCCTTGTGCTTGGGATCATTGTCCTGCTGAAAGGTAAATTTCCTCCCAAGCTTCAGTTTTTTAGCGGACTGAAGCAGATTCGCTTGCAGTATTTTCCTGTATTTTGCTCCATCCATTCTTCCTTCAATTGTAACAAGATGCCCAGTCCCTGCTGATGAGAAGCATCCCCACAGCATGATGCTGCCACCACCATACTTCACTATAGGGATGGTGTGTCTTAACGCTTTGAGTTTTGGCCACATCGCAGCTGGGCCACTCTCATGCTTTCTGGCAAACTCCAGACGTGCTTTCAGATGCTACTTTTTGAGTAACAGCTTCTTTCTTGCCACCCTCCCATACAGGCCAGTGTTATGCAGAGCTCTTGATATGGTTGACTGGTGCACCATTACTCCACTCCGAGCTACTGAACTCTGTAGCTCCTTCAAAGTGATTGTTGGCCTCTCTGTGGCTTCTCTCACAAGTCTCCTTCTTGTTTGAGTGCTGAGTTTTGAGGGACGGCCTTTTCTTGGCAGTGCCTGGGTGGTTTGATGCAGCTTCCACTTCCTGTTTATTGATCCAACTGTGCTCACTGGGATATCCAAACACTTGGATATTATTTTGTACCCTTTCTCTAATCTATGCATTTGTATTACTTTATCTCTAACTTCTGTAGAATGCTTTTTGGTCTTCATTTTCCTTCAGATTCACAGCCTTACCAATGATCCTTCTACAGTGGGGTTTTTATCAGGAAAATGTGACAGCAACTTTAATGGTTTACGGGTGGAGGCCAATGGTAAGGTAATTGTGTCCTCGTTAGGGCAATTTCTTTCATCGGTGCAAACTGGGAGCTTCCACAGCACAGGGGTTGAATACTTGTGCAAACAAGATATTTCAGTTTTTTAATTTTTTTTTAAAATATTTCCCAACATAAAACCAATGTCACCTTACAATAATTGATTCTGAGTTTCAGTGTTTAAAAATAAAATATCAAACAGAATGAAATTTCAATGTACCATTTGTAATTCAGTAATATGAGAGAATTGGTCAGGGGTCTGAATACTTTTGCAAGCCACTGTATGTCACAAAGATGTCCAGGGTGGGGGACGTCAGACCAGAAACAGGAACCAGGAAATAAATGACAGAGAGGTGGAGTTTGGTGGAGCTGAGCAAATGGTCTCACTCAGCATTTAATCAATGAACAGACAGTCAGAAAATAAACAGTTGTAAGACAGACAGAAACGCAGGACACGGCACTGGTAGCCAAAATAAACAGACAAACAAAACGGACTAACACTAAACAAAACACGGTGAGCTTCTATTTTACTTAATACTATTACAATTACCTCCGTCTCCAATCCCGTTCTCCACTCACCAAACACACAACCCCGAGTGAGTGAAAACATGCAGCTTTTATGCAGCTGTACCGAGACTCGATTGCTAATCAATCATTCAACTGGAGTCGCGGTAGAACTGCATGTGAATTAATAAAGTGGAATTTCCCGTGCTCATATATTATTACATTTTACTTGCACGTGAAGTGCTGTGCAATCCTCGTGCCTAAATACAAATGTACATTTTAAACACTCATGTTACACAGACCCGTTTATATCCTGTGTACCAATGACTATACACCAACATTAACACACACCATAAAATACACACAGGGGCGGGCTCTTTACCACAACACATCACTATACTGGACTCGAATTTAACATGCAGACTATTTTTGAAAAGCAAAAAATGGTTCAAAAAGTGTGCCTTAAATTCAAAGGAATACAGTGTGTGGCTTACCATTCACTGCAGTTGATCTGAAAGGCATCTTAAACCTGAGATCAAAGAGACCAATGAATACAGAGAGCAGAGGGAAAGCAGGATCGTAGCATTTTATCAGGAGCGCTGGCTTGCTTTCAGACTCCTATAATATATACACATATTTTGTTTTCTGTTTTGTAGTAATAATATAATAAGAGAATGAGCATTCAGTTTATTAGAAGGGGTCTCTCTTGCCCCTTTAAGGATCTTGCCCCTTTGTGGAGGAACTGTCAGCCTGGAATGATTCGGGAGCTGAGGCCTACAAGCTTGTGGAACTGATCCCGCCTGCTACCACATTGTCAACGGTGCCAGAGGTCACGTAACCCTTCCCTACAGTCATGCTCGCTACACCATAGGGGCTGACATTCTTGCTGTAGGGATAACAGGTGTGCTGGGTAACTTTCTGGTGATTGATGTTTTTTGCAGGAGTAAGAGCTCCAGCGAATATGTGCATTATAAATCTGGCAATAACTGTCACCCAGGCACCCATATTTTCACAATGCATATTCTTAGAAAAGGGCTGTGAGGTCTATACGTCTTGTGGTGCGCTCTTTGGGATCTTCTCTTGTTGGTGACTGCAGTCGTTCATTACTTTGTAATCACACAACCACTTGCATCCATCGGTGTGATGACATGGAAACACGTATTGCTTACCCTTACTGGGGTCTGGCTCTATTCAATTGCCTGGAAAACACCTCATGCTAAATGAAATCAGTAAAAAATCATTAAAATGAAATAAGGCATCTGGTGTCTTTGATAAAAACATTTGTACATAATCTCCTGGTCACTCTTCTCAACTGTAGCACACACTGCTTTTGCTGGTTATGCTCACAGCCTGACCCCCTACATGAACTAAATCCCTGCTATAATTGTCAAGCATCTACCATCCATAACCCAGTCTTTTATATCATCACCCATCCAAAATACAGGATGGTGATGTCCAGCTATATCCCTTGCCTGGGGTGCTCCCAAGGGTTCCCCAAAAAGAGGTAGCTGCTCAATACGCCTCTCCACTGTCACTGTCTTCTGACCTGAGCACTGCAAACCCCTGTCTCTCCACAGTTGGCAGGTCTCTATTGAGGTTGGAAAGGATGAGGCTGAGGTTGCATAGGTCAAACCAGAATCCAAACTGAAATCAATCTATTGAGAAGGACTCTAGTAATGCCAATGATATCTCTGGTGAAAATTAACCAGTCAGAGAGTAGTTCTCTTTTTGTTACCGGGACCTAATTTGCATGCTTTGGTTACATTCTGTTATCTCATTATTAGTGATATTGGAAACATCTTGTGTCCATCTGTGCCACACTTTCGTGTGTGTTATTGCTTACATAACCCCAGCATCTCCATTACTGTAAAGAAACTGTTTTACTGGACTAAACAGACCAATATTAAACCACTCATTCCAAAAGTGTGTCTGTGTGTGTGTGTGTGTGTGTGTGTGTGTGTGTGGGGGGGGTAGCAAATTTATGTAAACATATCATACTCACTTGATAATGAAAGATAAGACCGCTTATTCTCATTCTTACCATTTCATGGCTGTTTTAAAATCAATAGCATTTTAAATTTAAATTTAGACTGACATAAAGGGGTTTTCAGTGCTTTGTATACGTTAGCTCCTGTGAATCTTGAGCTCTTCTGCCAAGTACATTGGAATAACTTAAGTCAAGAGATATTCAGATAATTTATCTTGTGGACTGTCTGAGAGCTTCAGGGTTGAAAAAAAAAAACCTCATGCTAAATGAACTCTGTATCCATGAAAGGCATTTGGTGTCTGATAAAAACATTTGTTTTTTTAACTCTACCCAGTTTATAAAGATTTGGCATTCTTTAGTCAGTGTGTGCTAATTTACAGTACACACATCACCACACCTGTCTCTTTAGTCTTTAATCTATTTATCAAAGCTTTAGACCATCAGACCCATAGGTATCCAACTGTATCCACAGTTTAACTTGAGTTAATTGAACAACCGATCGTTTACCAGATGCAACTGTGAGCAGCTAAGAGCTCAGCAGGCTCTTTTTGGTTTTAAAAGATAATAAAAGGTCATAACTCATAATGCTTCTTTAGAAAAGTTTTTGTTGTGGTTTCAACAAAGAATTCCTATGGAATGCAGACACATGTGGACTTCTTTAAGAGCTCAAATGAGAAATATGAGATTGGATTATTTTTTGGTAGTGTTTAAATAATATAATTTTGTTGGATACTCTCTAGCCCTCCCTGTATTCATTCATTAACCGAGTCAGAGCATGTTAGTAAAAGCTGTTGGGGGGATGTACTATTTAATATACTTTTCTGGTCCATTCAGTACTTTTTTTGTATTAGGCTTTCTTTGTAAGATTGCAACAATATAAGCATAATACATTAAATACTATATAATTGTCACGTGTCTATACTGCAAATAGTATTCCCAGAAAATGACTTACCTTACATGAAGCCAGTGTATTTAAGTATCAAAATGTGAGTTCACTTGTTATGGGGTTATTTTTATTGCAGGCACTGTAGTGGAATATCTTGTGGGTGACTCACACATTTCCTTGCATAAGATGCAGGCATATAAATAATATCCTACATTATGCTTATCCTAAAATTAAGTTAGTCATTGTGCATATTAGCACCTATGGATTATATTAGACATCAGTGTAAATTAATTAAGACTGTGCCAGTGTCTATTAATCTTGGCTTTTGTGGAACCACTGATAAAAAATAATAATTAAAAAAAAAAAAAAAAAAAAAAACATTTGTAAAACATAAAATGTAGCCTAAGTAGTCACATTTAATAATTTATTACTCCGTAAACTGATGAGGCAGTAACTAAAAACCATATATATATATATATATATATATATATATATATATATATATATACACACACACACACACACACACACACACAGTGCCTATAGAAAGTCTACACCCCCTTGAACTTTTTTCACATTTTGTTGTGTCAGTGTGTGACAGAGAGCTAGAGGATCTGAGGTGTAAATCTCCCTCCTGACCCAAGAGGGCACTAAGCAGAGGTACTTGCACACCTGTACTGAGACAGGCTGGCTTGTAGAGAGGGGCGGAAAAGGAAGTCAGTCATCTTGGTGCAGGGCGGAATGACCATATTAGGAGAGAAGATTGCTGTGATGAGCTGTGCTGCATTAGACAACTGGCAGGTGTGCTGAGTTGTGCTGATCATGGGGTGGAGTCTCCTGGTATATAAGGGCTGCCATTTTGCAAGTGCAGGGCTTTTGGAGGTAACACTGAACCTGGGTTGCTGAGCCGCGTGTTTGTTTGTTTGGTATGTGTTTTTAGTTTATTGTCAGGACTGGGGTCAGAGTGAGTCGTCATGACAAGGAGTTTCCACATTACTGCTAGCACTTTCACCTTTGACACCACACACCCTGCACAACTGAACTGGAGACGTCAGCACCTGAGCATCTGCACTTTCCACCACCCTGAAAATGCACAATAGAGCTGAGAGGGACTCGCTCTATTGGGACATATGATTTATAGTTTTTGCTGCTTTGGACTGCGTTCCCATAAATAAAACACACCCACTACCATTGCTGGTATTGGGGTTATTTGCACCTGTACCAGTGACTCTGTGACGTCTGTTTCACCACCACACCCACCGCACCGTCACACAGTGCCTCAGAGTTTCATGAATTTAAATAAGGATTTTTTTTCACTTATCTACACACCATACTCCACACTGTTAAGGGGAAAAACTATTTTATTTAGAAATAAATCATACATTAAAAATACAAAACTGAAAGATCATAATTGGATAAGTCTCCACCCCCCTGAGTTAATACTTGGTGGAAGCACCTTTGGCAGCAATTACATCTGTGAGTCTGTTGGGATAGGTCTCTACCAACTTTGCACACCTACATTTGGCAATATTTGACAATTCTTTTCAAAACTGTTCAAGCTCTGTCGAGTTCCTTGGGGAGTGTTGATGGACAGCAATCTTCAACTCATGCCACAAATCTTTGATTGGATTTAGGTTGGGTCTCTGACTGGGCCACCCACGGACATTTACCTTTTTGTTGCTTAGCCACTCCAGTGTAGTTTTGGCTGTGTGCTTTGGGTCATTGTCATGTTGAAAGTTGAACTTCTGTCCCAGTTTCAGCTTTCTTGCAGAGGGCAGCAGGTTTTCCTCAAGGACTTCTCTGTACTTTGCTCCATTCATTTTACCTTCTATCCTGACAGGTGCCCCAGAACCTACCAATGAGAAACATCCTCACAACATAATGCTGTCACCACCATGCTTCACAGCAGGGATGGTGTTCTTTGGGTGATGCACAGACATAACACTTTGCATTTAGGCCAAAAAGTACCACTTTAGTTTCATCGGACCACAAAACGTTTTGCCACATGGCTACAGAATCTCTTGGGTGTTTTTTTTGCATACTTCAAACTGGATTCAAGGTGGGCTTTCTTTAGTAATGGCTTCCTTCTTGCCACCCTACCATACAGGACAGATTTGTGGAGATCTTGGGATATTGTTGTCATATGCACACTTTGACCAGTCTTGGCCATAAAAGCCTGTAGCTCTTGCAAAGTTGCCATTGGTCTCTTGTTAGCCTCTCTGATCAGTCTCCTTCTTACTCAGTCATCCACCTATAGGAACTGGTGAATTTATCCTGAAATCATGTGAATCACTACAATTTAACATAGGTGGAGGCCACTGAACTTGGTGTGTGATTTTGAAGGCGACTGGTTACAGCTGAGCTCCTTTAGGATTGCTATTACAGGGGGGTGGACATTTTCCAACCAAGTTATTTCAGCTTTATTTTTTATTAATTTTCTACAAATTTCTAGAATATTTTTTTCACTTGGAAGTTGTGGGGTAGAATGTATAGATAAATGAAAAAACACAATTTTAATGCATTTTAATTATAGGTTATAAGGCAACAAAAGGTGAAAATTTTGAAAGGAGGTGTAGACTTTCTACAGGCACTGTATATATATATATATATATATATATATATATATATATATATATATATATATATATATATATATATACAGCCATAATATTTGAACTGAAAGGTACATTTGGGCATGTTTCTTTTGGTTTATGACTCTTTTAAAAATCTGATTCTCTGGAATACAGTAATTGCCCGAGGCCACTCCTGAGGCTTGTTAGAGTTGCTCATCCTCATCCAAGGTTCTGTAGTGAATGTTTTGTTTTCCACAACAGCAGTGCACAGTAGCCAATTGACCGCTCTAAAACAGCAATCCTCATAAAGATGCCTAAGCTGTAAAACAATGAAATGTCTCCTGCTTCAATCTTTTCAGGAACTAGGAAATACTCCACTAATCTCCACTATTTCATGTAGCTCTGACATCAATTTAATACAACAAAAATAAATGTACTAATCCTTTCCATCACTGATATTGTTGAAGATCTCCAAGATTATGTATGTAGTGTACTGTAGTATGCTACAAGATTCAACAATATCTGGAGTCACCAAACCCTGAAAACACATCTAGCAAGACGTTAGTCACAACCTTACAAACCATTCCCAAAGTTTTGTTTGCTAGGTGAATATATTGTAAGGGCTAGCGTTGCTGCCTTTTTTGGACTTGGATTAACATGGGGAGAAATTTTTCCAGTTTTGCTAAATGTAGCTTGTATCATTGACGGAAAACTGACTTTCGATCCTCAAATTCATTTGGTTGCTAATACACTCTCTCTCTCTCTCTCTCTCTCTCTCTCTCTCTCTCTCTCTCTCTCTCTCTCTCTCTCTCTCTCTCTCTCTATATATATATATATATATATATAGATAGATAGATAGATAGATAGATAGATAGATAGATAGATACACACACACACACACACGTACACGTTTTCTTACAGAACTGTAGCTTCAGCAATTCTGATCCTTATAGAGTACAAACAAAACTAAAATACCAGCACTTTATGTTAATGATATAAAAACAATTTAGGTCAAAATGTTTAGTACAGTACATTTTTTTAATACTTGACAATACGTAATTCCTCTGTTCGCACACCCTAGGCACAGGTGTCATTGTCCATCAAATCAACAGTACGAAGGTCACTCTTGAACTCAGGACTTACAGGATGTGTTGCAGTAAGAATAGTTCTGTAAAGAAAGGGGAACAAGACTAAAAAGCTAAAATATGCACAAGAACACAGAAATTGAACTATAGAACAATGGTAAAAGGGGCTTTGGACTGTTGATGGATGGACAACAACACCTGTGCCTTCTGTCAGTTCTGTTGTCAATTCAACACTTGTCTTCTTTCTACCCCTTAAGGACATTATCTTCAAGTATTGCTCGTCCTTATAATACAGATTTTTGGGTCTTCCTGTCCTGGGTTTGTCAATTATAAATGATGTTTCTCTGTGCTTGTTGATTATGCTTCGTATACCACACCCTAAAAATCGAGTGATGCAAGCTACTTTACTCAATGTTTTTCCTTCTTTATGCAAGTCAAGATAATAGTAGAAAACACTAGTGGAGGTTTTGAGTAAATTGTTGACGCTCATAATGCATCAGAGTAGAAAAATGCAGAGTAGAAACATTTTTTTTCTAAGGATGGAAATGTAGTATGTCTGGCAAGGGTCTGAAAAAAAAATGTAACCCTACTGTCTCAAATATTTTCTAGCATCTTAGACAGTGTGGTAAACGTTGTAATAAAAAGCTTGGTTGTGGGGTGGCATCTTTGACAAAAGGGTTCATAAGAAATAGTCAGAGCCGTTTATTTCATGTATCGGTTAAGGCAGGGGTGTCCAATCCTGGTCCTGGAGGGCCGGTGTCCCTCCTGGTTTTTGTTCCAACTGTGCCCTAAATGACTTAATTTGACCAATAATTGGTCCAATTAAGTAATTTAGGACACTGTTGGAACAAAAACCAGGGGGGACACCGGCCTTCCAGTACAAGGATTGGACACCCGAGTTAAGGGAAGTCTGACCATTGCAAATTTAAAATAATGTAGTGTCTGCACTGCCACCCGCTGGTAGCTTATCATAAATGTAGAATTATGCTGGATGTGTATGGGTTACATAAACTACAGTGCTCACATAGCACACTGTAATTCATAGTGATTACAATTTACAAATAACGCTATTGCTATGGTGGTAATGCTAAAAGCATGCTTATATGTAATTTTCTTTAAACTGTTATCTTTAATTAAAAATAAAGCCCTCCAGAACTGGAAAACAACTTTGACTTCTTGAGACAATATTTTTTTTAACACTGATCTATAGTAAATGCCCTGTCTACAGTTTCCATACTTTGAAATAACAAAATGCTAGAGGCTAGAAAACGTAGCTTAGCAACAGCTTATATTTCCATGTTTCTGTATATTCATTTGGTTTTGCTTATTCCGAAATGCTTCTGAGAATATTTTCACACTTTGTCTTTTTAGATAAACATCCTCACAGGCTGCTGCTGAAAGATAAT
Organism: Polyodon spathula; assembly: GCF_017654505.1. Lineage (NCBI taxonomy): Eukaryota > Metazoa > Chordata > Actinopteri > Acipenseriformes > Polyodontidae > Polyodon > Polyodon spathula. The sequence continues at coordinate 11,921,773 of NC_054537.1, read as the reverse complement.
GCACATTTGCTGGAGTTTGTTGTGAGTATGTCCAGAATGATACCAATATACTTTCCAAAGTCATTTGTACCCTGTTTACACTAGCCACTTTTAAGCCAGGTTTAGTTTTTTTTTTTTTTTTTTGTGTGTGTGTCTGTGTAACCGCAGTCGTCCCAGGTCTAGCCATCTCAAAAGAGGCCTGCTCCAGATGGGGGCTCTGTGATAGCTTTGGTCTGTTTTTTGCTCTACTGTGAACGCATTGGTCCCCAAGTCGGCTCAAGTTTGCCACGTACACTCGTAGGATATGCCCATTATCAGTGTCAAAAAAACAGACAACAGCAGCAAGAAGTGTGGGTTTTTACTCTGACAACAGAACCAAAGAATATATTTGACAGAACTCTAGGAGAGAAACAGATGCAGAAGATTCCAAAATACAGGCTTTTATATTTGTGCTATAATGTGAAAAGACATTTAAAGTGTATAATTAACGTGGAATAAATGTGAAAAAAAGCCTAGTTGCCACAAAACGTTGTCAGAAATATTATTTTTTACACATATCTACAAACTTAACCTGTGGTTGTATTTTGATGTGTATCAATATGAGGAAATGTTTGGTTTTGCGGGTACCTCTATCTAGAATTAAACGCAGTGCAGTAAAGTCAGTAAAATACACGTTTTCCTTCACAAGGTGAATACAATAAGAAGTAACATGCTTTTAGACCACAACATAGCACACTTTTATATGCATCAGGGTACTAACAATTATATACTGTCATTTGAAAACTAAAGTTGCAAGCTTGTGGAAGTGTAATCAGTTGAAATGTATATGATTTATTTGTCACAGTGTATCATGGTAAGTGTTGTGATGTGAATATGGGGAAGATGTTTTAGTCACCGTTTGCTCACCTGCTGACGCTGACGGTTGTTAAAGACAACAGGTGACACCAGACGCTAGAAAGCTGGCGAGATTCATCAAAACAACATGGACGCTACCATGGAGACTGTCAATGTGGAGTGTGGGGAGACCAAATTAAACATTTTAGTCGAGTCTGTTGGCAAATCGTTTAGTAGACAGAAGTCCTACTGAAACCTATTAATTTATTAACTGTTCTCTTCCATTTAAGTAGTCAAATCTAAAAGAAAAGACATTTGAATTGAAGTTGATGGAGTTTGTAAAGCAGACACTTTTTAAAAAAATTATCTAACCATGGTGTTTAATGTCACTGCAATTAAGCCACACTGCTTAGCTTAATAAGAAATACATAAAATAATAATAATAATAATAATAATAATAATAATAATAATAATAATAATAATAATAATAATAAATAATAATAATATAAATAATAATAATAATAAATAACACGTCAAAACGTTTGCATGAATTTACTATTACTATCTACGATTACTGTAGCGTATTGGGCTACAAACACTTTCTTAAAGGTAGTCTGGTAACAGGCGTTACTCAAATGAGAATTTGTTCTAAAGGGCTTTACCTGATTACAGAAAAAGAATGATTGATTCATTGATTCGTATTTCAGGTGAATGTTTAATAATTACCAAGAATCCATCTCCGCAATATTTCCGTGCCATCAATCATTAATGTAAACAAACGTACCATTATACTTTAAACATTACAAATACGCCTGCGTACTAATAATACAAACCAAAAATAGTATTTATAGTTTAACTCCAGTTAGTCTTTGTCAACTGGATGACTACTGCCAAACTCATTGACCTGATATTTATGGGTGATTTTTTTATTTTGATCGTTTTCGGCATTTTTAATCAGCTTGAGTAGTAAAAACGCACTGGATATTTGAGTAAACTGCATCTTCTTTTCAGCACAAACGTGACACTAGCTGACAGTGTGCCTCGTTCACCAGATTCAGTTTTATTGAACAAGTATGTTTACTAAATTGAAAGCAAAAGTGCACGAGTTGATGCTAATATTAGATAAGTGTATTGATTTGGTTATCAAACAACCAAAAAAGCCTTGTATGTTTTTGGACACTGTAAGAAATTATCTGACATCATAGACAATCCGTGTTTTTCCGCGTTATTTCGCATTCCTCGGATTCCTAGGATCCCTGTTAATTAAGCACATAAAACACAGAAAAAAAGTAGCAATTACAAATAGTGTAGTTGTATATTGTTACAATGGGGAACAATATCAGAGGTGATTGTGATGTCACAACATACGCTTCTGATTGGGCGGGTTTTTGTAAAACAGTAATTGGTAAACCTGATTGCCAGTTGCTAATGTTCAGTATGACTGGAAGTCTTTCTGGTGTCATTGGAATCGCATGTGTATTTTTGCGTTTCGGTCCCAAGCTATTTGAACAGATCGTCATACCTTTCACCTAGAAATTGCTTTCTTTCTGACAACAGCAAGTCTGTCACAGCTTTGCCTGTCGCCGCAACACAACGTTTCCATCTACAACTATAGGCGCCATACTAATGTCACCAAACTCTTCATTTTAATCCAGTCACTAGTGCATGTATTTCCGCCTCACTAGTTTCTTTGCTGCGGTGAATAAACTTCAAGGGGACATGGTAAACAACTGAAAATCGCAGATGCTTCTTTTTAGCTCTTAAACTAACGTTTCGCCTTTGTTGTATAGCAGAAATAAGTCATTTTCACGTGTAAGAAAAGAAAAAACGGGTTACTGTAAATTTACATAGAAGAAGAGTTGTCACTGATGTGTAAATGTATGCAATACCACCTGTTTCATTAAATGTCCGCACAGCACAAACCAAGAGGAGAATTTGAAAGTGTGCACGTAAAGAAACGGGTTTACACGGGCAAGTTGCCGGGACCGATAATACAAGTTTTCGATGCTTTTCTCCATTTCTAATAGCAAAATAAAATCATAATTTGCATTTAACAACGCCATTGAAGTAGAAACACACAACAAGTTATTTTTACAGTTCAACTCAACCGCAGACAATGACAAAGAAAACGTATTCACTGATAACTCTCTAGGGTAAACTGACGTAATGCAAGAGTATCTTTATTTAGTATATTTTTATTTACATATCCAGCTATGATCCTATTAAAATGAATTAAACAAACACAAAATTGCATAGACCTTTACCATCATTTGAAATTAGATGCAATTCGTATGTTTTATAACAGCTGACTGACCGGAAAGCTCGAGTCCACCAGTTCCTTTGGCAAACTATTTTTTCATCACATTTAAATTGGTAGCGCGTACATATACTGACACTTTGTGCAATTCTGAAATATAATCATTTTCTTTAGCACTCTATGAACCTGCTACACACCCTTCCTTGCTAAACAATTTCTGAAATATAAAGAAGTTACATACTAAAATATTCTGCCACAGAATTTCTACCTGCAGCCACTCCGGACAGCTCTTCCTGTGTCGATGACGCGACATCTGCGCATGCTTGGAAACTTGGTTTAGTTGTCCGTTTCCTGCCCGACGCTTCCTCCTTGGTAAAGATGGCAGTGAAGCTCACTTTGTTCTATGCAGGTACTGTGTTAAAACTGTGATTTTCTTTTCGTATGCCTCTTCTAGTTATGTGTATATACATCACTATTTCCGATGTTCCCTTTCATTTTTAATTTCCAGTTCCATTGAAATGTATTTTATCTTTAATTTGTGCAGTCGCTGTGTGCACCGTATTGGTCTCGGGTTTTGTAGAAGAGCTGGATGACTCGTAAGTAATTCGATTGATTATTATTATTATTATTATTATTATTATTATTATTATTATTATTATTATTATTATTATTATTAGTAGTATTAGTATTAGTATTATTTTAAGGCGTCTTGTGTGTGGTTCTGACTGGAGGGCAGGGGGAGGTGATAGGATGGGCGTCATAACAAAAAGACGGGTTAGTGGTACCCGCAGTGACGTGTTTATTTAAATTGTCGGTAGCGGCAAAAGTATTATTTTCAGTTTAGGTTACAGACATTTTATTTCATGTCATCAGGCCAAACCCACTGTTACAGTAGTTTTGGTGTTGGTTTCTAGCAGCTTGCATTTTTTTTTTTTCAATCTCAGTTACCTCGTGTTAGCAACTGTGATAATGACTGCAGCTTTATCACATAATTTACTTTGCTGCAAGTTCGTTTGACATGCTCTTGAAAATATTTCTGCTGGAACTACACACTAGTTGTTGAATAGCAGATTGCATCCTCACACACTCTGAAGCCATGGGTCAGCTGTTTCAATTTATGTTCTATTTAATATGATAATTAAATCAAATAAAATACACTGATTGTGTATTTTGTTTATGCTTTGTTTTTTCAGCTTTAAGGATAAAAGAATGGGTGATACTTGGATAGTAGATGTAAGTATACAGGCTATTCCCAATTTTATCCAAAGTAGATTTATTTCAGAGAACAGGAAACACGTTTTGTCGTTGCAGTTGTCCCAGGTATATTGGGCCTACTTTATATTATCCCAACAGGAACTCTACTCTGTCCATGTTTGTTTAAGAAATAATCGGACATGCGTTCATGTTTTTATACTGGTGATACTAATGGGACCATATCTATTGTACTGACATTTTCAGAGGAGATAGCTTACTGTGCTGTCAGGGACATGAGTATTGTGCAAAGGGGAAAAATCTGCTTTGAGGTTCATTTGAGTAAGTCTGGTAACTTAAAAACAACACATCAACAATAATAATAATAATAATAGAAGATTCAGTAAGGCTATATATTGTAGTTGAATATTTTCATACAATATACTATACTTTTACATTCCTAAATGTTGCTTCTGATTTTTTTAGAGTGGTCTTATGAAGTCATATAAAATATTAGATGCTTCAACCAGTTTATTAGCTACTGATAACATTTTTGTAGATTGTTAGCAACCTCATTAGATTAAGAATCTCGAGAGATGCCTGTTCATAAACAGTTCTAATGAAGTCTATGAGGTAAAGCCATTCTATTGAGAATTCTTAGCAAGAACCGGGGCGTGGTCTCAACTTTCTGTACAAAACTCTTATGTTATTATTCCAACTCTCCTGAATTTCAGTTACTGTACACTTAAGTATAATGACATCTTCCTAATCTGCACATGTGTAACTGGAAGAAACACCTGGCCTAGGGATGCAATCATAATACAATCATATATATATATATATATATATATATATATATATATATATATATATATATATATATATATATATATATATATATATATATATACACACACACACACACACACACACATATATACATGTTTTATTTATGCTGTGAACAAAATATGTCCTCCTTTTAGTTCTATGCACCTTGGTGTGGCCACTGCAAGAAACTGGAGCCAGTGTGGCATGAGGTGGGGGCTGAAATGCGCAGCTCTGGATCACCTGTGCGAGTTGGAAAGATAGATGCTACTGCTTATTCCAGTAAGGATAATTCTGTCTCTTTGAATCGTTGTATCTGTTTAATAACTAACTGCCCTCAAAGTTTGTATGCATCACACACAAGAATGTGATAACTATTCTTTCTCTAAATCCAGTTCTAGTGGATGTACTGACATGGATTGTATTAGTTTTATTATTTGGATTTAAATCCTGGCCCATGGAGGTTTCATAAGAAAATGAATTATTTACTTGGTTGACAATATATTGAGATACGTAAATGTAAATCTAAATTATAATTGTTAAATACACTGCTTTTATAATATTAAATAATTGTGACAGTTTAACAGTTTAAATAAATTAATTTTATATGAAAAAATAAGTATTTATCAGCGGTTCTCGTACACTAGTAATTGCCTTCATTTAAAATAAGTAGATTTGACTAAATGTCACATTTGGGAATTTATGTTCCATGAAGTAGTCACTGGGCCAATTTCTTAATATGTTTTTGCTGGGAATCGTCAATGTGCTGTAACGTATTCATTTCTAAGCCAGTATTACTCCAGAGAATTAATTAAATGGCTTGACTAAGGTAAGGTCCCTGCTGTGTAAAAAGGATGAGATTTGCTTTATTATTTAGTGAAACAAATGGAAGGGGTTAAATCCTTTTTAATGAGACTTTTAAATATAGTCAAACTTGTTTTTTGACAAAGCATATTGTGTCTGGTATTTTGTTAATGTAAAGTATGCACATTCAAGGTGGGAGAAATCACATTGTAGGCTGATGGCCATTTGGCCACTAGCTTTCAAAACATGGTGGCCAAGTGACCTTTTATGGTGGCCAACATTTCCAAACGGGCACAGTAAGAAGAGATGTGTATATGTTGCACACACATTGCTGTTGCACGCTTTGTTTTCATGTAATGGGTGTTTTTTTTTTAATTTTCTTTAGATTGTGGGAGGGAAACTATATACAGTACAGTCGATGTGCCAGGGAAGTATATTTGTGTATAAAATGCCAGGTAACTATATACATTAAATGCCAGTAAACTATTTACATTAAGTGCCAGGGAACTATTTTCTGTGTGCATAAAATGCCAGTGAGTGAAGTATAAATGCCAGGCGATAAAACTATATTAATCAGATGCCACGGAAGATAACTATATAAAAAAATCTAGGGAAGTGAACACATTTCTTTATTTTTTAGTTACTGTCATAGACTAGCTGGCTAAAATACTAACACTGTGTTAGCTCCTCCTCCTCCTCTTTTACATTCTCATTTTCAAGAATTTGGCAGTTGTGGATTTTCCAAATCCAAATGCGAATATATTTGACTGTTGCTTCAGTTTCTGTGACATTTTAGTTAGGGTAATTAAGAGATATTTTGAGTGTGTTTTTTTTTTTTTTTTTCCTGTGGTGTCTAAGCTGATCAGCCGAGTGAGCGAGTCAGGGAAACTCAATGGCCTGTAGTGCTGCAGCACTCATACAACACAGAGCATGTTGTGTTTTTTTTTTTTTCTTTAAAAAAAAAAAAAAAAAAAAGCTGTGTAGTTATTTTAACCCCCGTTCCACGAAAGGATTGGCTCAGAGATCAAAAGGGTGGTGCAGATTCACCTATCTTGCGTAGCAGTTTTAGCTAGGGATGCACGGATTTTGTGTTTTGGGGTCTGATTCAGAGTATCAATATTGCATTGCATCAGTAAATGGCAGATTATTAATACAATTGTAAACCATCACTTCACATTGTAATTTGGCACTTGACAATGTATTTAATTTTTAAACTGAAGACATCACAAATTTTACTTATTGTATGCATTTTGATACATTCTGCTACAAGTTAATTTAGCAAAACACTGGTAAATCAGTAGCATGTGACATGTTTACTAACTTTAAAAATGCACAATAAACATTCACTGATGGGTGGATTTTCATCTTCCGATTTTACCAACAAATGCACAGAAAGGTCAGCGTATACAGTACATACACATGCTATGCAAAAATGAGTAGTCAATTATAACGATATGCTCCTACTAGTATGTAAACATTCTGTAATGGTTATGCATTTGTTTTCTAGGTGTTGCCTCAGAACTTGGAGTACGTGGTTATCCAACTATAAAACTGTAAGTATAATTGTACCACAAGTGTTGAGAGTTAAAGCATTGAAAAACTTTTTTTTGTATATAGAATAAGTTGGTGTTTGTTGGTTGTTTATTTCTTATGCAAAATTCATGTTACACCTGAAGAAAAAAGCTAGTGTGTGTAGATAGATAGGTAATCTCTATCAGTTATTTTAATAAACAGAATCAACTCTGGGTCTAAGTTTGTAATTGGATAATTCAAATCCAGTGACAGAATGACTGGCAAATCACCCTGTTCTGTGGTGCTTGGTATAATGAAAGCAACACCACAAACTGGAAAATTGTTTCATTTATGTTTTTTTTTTTTAATCCCATATTGTACTTGTTATATAGCTCTATTTTATTTAATAAGTGATTGTAGGGTTATCCTTTAAAACTGACCATTTATTCTATTCCTAAAGGTTGAAGGGAGACTTGGCTTACAATTACAGAGGACCAAGAACCAAAGACGACATAATAGAGTTTGCTAATAGAGTAGCAGGGTAAGTTCTCCCTCTGATTTTGTTGTTTTTATACAGATTTTTGGTTAGTAACATTATATTTTGAAGAATATTTAAGAAATGATGACCTGAAATGGATTCTGCCCTACAGGAAGTCAACAATATGTGTGTTTCATGATTATAAATAAAGCAGCTTTGAAAAGGATCTTTATATATTTTTTTTACCAGTCTAACTTTTTCTTGTTTAGAAATATTAATGAACATGGTAATAATTGAGCTAAATAAACAGGGTGACATTTACATAGAAATACTCAAATAAAGTACATGTATTCCCTTCATACAGAGAAAATGGGTCAATAGTAATTTATGAACATAGGTTTGTCAATATAAATGAACAGCTGTAATGTTGAAAAAGATATAGCATCGGGGCTCCTGAGTGGTGCATCCAGTAAATGCACTCCGTGTGGAGTGCAGGATGTGCCCTACAGTCTGGACGTCGTCAGTTCGAATCTAGGCTATTCCTTTGCCGACTGAGGACGGGAGCTCCCAGGGAGCGGTGCTCAATTGGCCGAGTGCTGCTCCGGGGGGAGTGAGGGCAAGGTTGGCCAGGGTGTCCTCAGCACACCAGCGACCCGTGGTCTGTCCGGGCGCTTGTGGGCTTACCTGTAAGCTGGCCAGGGCTGCTTTGTCCTCCGAAGCTGTAGCGCTGGGTGGCTGCATAGTGAGTCTACTGTGTGTAAAGAAGCGGGTGGCTAACGGCACACGTTTCGGAGGACAGCATGTGTTTGTCGTCGCCACTCCTGAGTCAGGGCAGGGGTGGTAGCAGTGGGAAAAATAATTGAATATAACTAAATTAGAGAAGAAAACAATTTAAAAAAATGTCGACCACTAAATTAAAAAAGAAAAAAAAAAGATATATAGCATAGCTGTTCAGTAACAGTTTTTGTCAGGTTACATGTGATTCCATCTTGAGGTGAAATCTGATTTAACCCTAATTTTATATTTAAAAGAAAAAAAAAGTTTGCAGGGCTCGGTAATCTATTTTATTGTATGTAACTCAAACAGAATCCTGTTGCATAATGTATACTCAATCTAAATGTGATATTCTTGAAGTTAATCACATATAAAACAAATTTGGTTAACAAATTTACTGAAGTGAACTTTAAAAAAAATATATTTCTTTTTAATGTGAATTACATAACTTGATGTTATCAGCATTAAGCCTAGTACTAGGAATTTTTTTTTCTTAATTCTTATTGACATTCAGCTGCTGTAAATGATCTAAAATGCATTTAAAGTGGTGCTAACCAATACTGCAAAATCACATTTCTGAAATTACATCTCTTGCTCTGTCAGTATAACCGTAAGCATTTTGATCACATTAGCCTCATTGCAACCAATGTATTGTATATATAAAAATAAAAATCTTAATTATGTTCCCTTTCAGACCAGTTGTGCGCCCACTTCCCAGCCAGCAAATGTTTGAACACGTGCAAAAGAGACACGATGTGCTTTTTGTTTATGTTGGTGGAGAATCACCATTAAAGGTTTGTGTTGTGTTTTTTTATTATTATTATTATTATTTCTGCATCAATGTATATATGAAAAACTGTCCTTCCTAAAATAATAAAACTGGTAGTCAGCAATATTTTTTTAAAAGCTGGAATCGATTTTACAAATAATAAGTAGAAGAAACTAAAGTTTTGTGTTTGCCTCTTTTGGGTGAATAGCTTAACGTGTCATTGTTGCTGAATCGCTATCAAAACAACTGTGTGTTAGTTTCTCCTATGTTTTAAAATAACTTTTGACTGACGAAACTATGCCAATGATGCTGCACCTCTTTTTCAGGAGAAGTACATTGAAGTGGCATCAGAGTTGATTGTGTACACATATTTCTTTTCTGCTTCAGAAGAAGTTTTGCTTAAGGTATGTATGTCCGTATACAAAAAGCACTGAACTCAGTAACCTATCTCACCACAGTTGAAGTCTTTCAGTGTTGTGTTTGATAACACATCCTTTTTGTTGTTTATTTATCTTTAAAAGAAACACAGCATTCATTTTGTTTTCATGTTTGTCTGTTTTTAATGCAAAACATGGCAAGCTGGATTATATTCGAATGTGTTCTAAAACTCTGTTGCAGTTTCAGTGAGCATTATGTTTTGCTGTGTGAAATGTGCAGGAAGGTTGTTTTATTATTATTATTATTATTATTTAAAAAGCTGCCATTACAACTCTCCCAGTTTTAATCATTTTAACTGCAAGGAGGAATAGTTTGCTAATTATTTTAATGTTGTGTTCTAGCATGTGACATTGCAAGAGTTACCTGCTGTGTTGGTCTTCAAGGATGGAACGTACTTTGTTTATGATGGTGAGTTTATATTGCTTTATAATCCAGGGCTGGCAATGGCACTTGAAACAAGCAATGTGATTGGTTGAGCAAGGTTCCAGATGTCCGTATATTGGATGGATACGGACAGTTGGAGCCTTGTCATATATTCTAAATCACTGCACAGCCTCACAGAATTTAAAGTATCTATTGCCACCTTTCTTAGTTACAGATGTACACAATAATTATGAAACTGAGTGACCAGTTACTTGCAAAAATCCCAAAAGTAGTAAACAGACGTGCCGATTTGCATGAAGTACAAGTAAATGAACTGGAAGATAGCAAAAAACTAAACAAAAAAAATCACTGCCTTTATATTTGCTCACTTCAAATAATTAATTTTTAGTGGTTTGTAAACGCTACAGAAAAACAGACAGTTCTGCACGATATCCACCACTCTCTTAGACAGACCTTGAAAAATGACTGCAATCCGAGACGCTGTTGAATGTATTTTTTTATTCCTCCTGTCTGTTCTGCTCACTGTCAGTGACAGGAAAGAAAAAAAACAAAAAACTCTGTGCCGTCTCAACTCCGCCCCATGGAGCATCTTTTGAATGGCAATATACACAATAGTAAGAGTAAAGATGTACTTTTGCATGTTTTAATAAAATTAATTTACTCAGCTTAATTTAGTGTGTAGTTCAGTATAAATGGGACTACTTTCATGGCATAAGGATATTTAATTTAAAAAAAAGAAATGTTTTGCCCTAAACATGATTTATGCTTGCTTTCTTTTCTTCAAATCAATTGTTTTTTTTCCTGGATTATAAATGCAATAAGGCCCTTCAGGGTGTCCGTATTCGTTGAATATATAGACTTCATGGGGGTTCGAGTTTGTCTCGTGCCGCACAACGTCCAGAGGCGTCCATATATTGGACGTATACACACACACCCTGGTGGGCCGTATTGCATACTGGTACCAGTTTGGTGATGGGGATGATACGTGCAAAATCTGAGTTACACATAATTTAAAGATGTTAGAAGACAACAATGGCAGCCTGTGCGTGAATACAGGCAGGATTGTCATATTAATGTTTTATATATGACTACTTGTTTAACACAAGAAAAAATGTAAGTGTTGATCAAGCTCTTAAGAACAGTAACCGTAGTTCAAAAAAAGTATGAAAGAAATTACTTGAATTATTTCATATTGGTATGGGGAACATTTTTACTGAACTAAACTCAATTTTGCTGCAACTACATCATGGTTTGGTGAAGAAATAATAAATAATATATTCTCTTAAGTGAATGAACTAGATTTAAAAACAAATGTGTATACATGTTACACAAGGCACTGTCATAGAATTTAGTTGCTTCAATTGTGTTACTAGGTTTCTTTCAATACTACTGTTAGTGCCTCTATAGTGCATGTCACTGTACAGAAGCAACCAAGCAGCAGACTTGATACCTACATAATGTCATATCACCAAACGTGGAACAGTACACTGGACACAGTACTACACAATACACTGATCACAACACAATTTATATAATATACATGTGATATTTGTGCTGGTCATGATGGACTTCCATGTACTAAAAATATTTACTGTATTCTGCGAGTCAGTGCCCAGGCAGGTGTGAAGTTATCATAAGGTGGAGGTGGCGTTGACTCAGACGGGCAAAATTACAGCCAATATTGCAGAGGGAGCAGTTTTTACATTAGATAGATAGATTAAGTTTACAATCGGGCATGCTTAAAATTCAGAGGTAGAGCACAGCACTCAGTCACGATAAAGAATCAAGAAGTGCAGTTAACATATTTACTGACTGGTGAAATACAGTTCAAAGCTGCTGCAGTATGTCAACTGTTTTGCCATTTCTAATTTTTCACAAAACACACATTAAACCTAAAAGCTGCAGTGTCTAGTGCAAAACCACATAATGAAAAAAAAAAACACATTTGTAGGTGAAAAATGCTGAAATAAAAGTCGCTACATTTAAAAAAAAAAATGTATATAAACACATGACATTTTTGGTCCACTAAAATAAAGGCCTTTACATCATGTCTGCAAGTAAGAAATTGCAGTGTCCATTGTGAAACCACAACACGAAATAATAAATTAACATCCAAAGTAGCACTGTAGCATTAAAACGTTCAATAGAAAATAAATGGTTCCTGAGTTACAAGCTCTTGAAGTGTCTAAAATTAAAGAAAAAAAAAAAATAATCAAATATTGATTGTTGCGTAATTAATCAGACTGCAGAGTCTGTTTCATCTGATCCGAAACCAGCGAACTCCACGTCTGCGTTATCTGACCCAAAGATAACCCTAAGCCTGAATCATTCAATGCCCAGAGCAACTACTTCTAGGCAGTTTTTTCTGTTCACCAGAGCCGTGATTTTTCCGCTCGAGCATTATTTTGTACATTGTTATTACCAGAAGTCTTTATTACCACTTACAAACTGTCAAATTTTTAAACCCATAGTTGAGTTTGGCCCCTTAACCTGTGTGTGTGTGTGTGTGTGTGTGTGTATATATATATATATATATATATATATATATATATATATATATATATTTATATAGTATTATAAATATATGTTATTAATTATTAATAATTAACGTTGTTTTTGCTTACTCTTGTTACAAACAGTCAGTAATCGACTATAGTTTAACTAAATTGAGTGTAATCACATATATAGTTATTCTGTTTGTGACACGTGCACTTATATATAAATTTAATAATACATTTTTTATGTCTCCTAAGGTTTTAGAACCTATATCAATAGTTACGTGTAATCTTATTAGACCTTGTTTCGTTCGAAAGCTTGTTTCGACCAAAGCTGGACTTTTGGGGACATTGAAAACCCCTGTGTTTTTTGAAAATAAAATATATATATATATATATATATATATATATATATATATATATATATATATATATATATATATATATATATATATTTGCATTTGATTCTTTGTGCTTCATAAGCCGGAACTGCTAGAAAAGTGAATACCCGTGCTCCAAGGTGAAGTGCCCTACAGTTTAGGTATTGAAAGGGTTGTCTTTCCTCCAGGTTACTATTGTTTTCCAGCTGAGTTCAACATTGAATTGTCAGATGTCATTTGTGGCGTGACATGCATTGATACTGTAAATAGTGTGGACTTGTCGTTTATCTGTTAGTAATGGTGGCATCCATGCCAACTAAAACCGCAATACTTCCCAGTACTACTTTTAAAAGAAGCTCACTGCTTCATTTACTCATAAATAGGGTGTTTTCCTTCATCACTTCAGTGATATTTCCATTCCACATTATGTGGGGTGGAAGTTGGAAGTTAAGATTTTGTGCATCCAGCACCAGTCCAAATACGAAGGGACTCCAGTAGTCACTGTTAGAAAGTGTTACTGAGCAATGTAGCACTCTCAGTACAAACTCTATACTGTCCATGGGGTCAGAACATATTATATCTGTTTGTTGCACCTGGCCATTATCAAAAAACATTTTTCTTCGCCAGTAATCCAACAGGACATGGTTTTGACATTTGATTTGAATGACAAACACTGTGCTTTTTGCGTCGTCCTCGAGCACCTTGATGGACAAAATATCCAAGTCTTTTGTAATAGACATGAGATGGACCGCCGTTGTTTAATGCTAAAATGAAAGAAAAACAAAGTGGGAGCCAGTGTTAGTTACATTATTTAGTCTAACTAAAAAATTATTTTAATTGTTTGTCTTTTTTAGTTTAGATACCAAAAGTCTGAAATGTGTTCTACTGCAAAATATAAAAGTGCAAATTACTCATTTATGCCACAGTAGTAGCTTCAATCGGTTAGTCCTAGATACAGTTTTGAAATGTGTGTAGTTTTGACATTTCTAACACTTCTTGTACTCGCAATGGTAAGTCAAGGATAAGAAATCAATCGTAGACAAAGATACCTAAAATTTCTAGCACACCTTGTAATACTGTAGAGGAGTAGTTCCCAAACTGGTCCTGTGGACCCACTGTGTCTGCTGAGCTCTCAATTACTTAACTAACCCTTAAGTAAACTGATCATTTGCTTAATTAGACCTTTTTAATTGTTTTCAACTCTTAACTGTTGCATATTTCAAGTTAGCTATAAATATTGAATATGCAACTGTTTGTGCTGAAAACAATTAAAAGGTCTAATTAAGCTAATTTTGTTGCATTATACAATTGAAACAATATTTCAACACAAGTATCTCAACAATTTTAAAATTTAAACAAGACATTTATTGTGGCTCTGCTTCTGATTTTGAAACGTTCTCTAATCACATGCAGCCCTGTCAGCTGTTATCATAGATATAGACTGCATGCTTAACTGGTAGCTTGCACAAAATTGTGTTATACTACTGCATAAAACACTGGCGTCTGCACTGCCTTCAATTGTAACCATCTTTAGGGCTAGTAATTGTTCCATTCTTGGGAATACCAAATTATGTTTTTCAGAAATGGCTAATTCCATTTGTGCCCACTTTATATCAACGTATTAATATTTTAATATGGTATTTTGAACATAAATATTATATTGCTAGTTAAAATAAATACCTTTAATAAATATTACCACTATTCTTTTTTTTTTTTTCAGTCAGACTCTTGTTGCTGTAATAGATAGTAACACACCTGAAAACACTTCAAACCTGTCATAATGTTCATAGACATCACTTGGCTCATTGCTGGCATTAAAATAAGCAGGAAAACCTAATAATTATATTACAACAGTTCAGAAAACCAAATGTCCAGCAGAGTTGTGAGAATTATATTTACAGTCTTCCACTAACACAGTAGTTCAGTCTACAAATAAATGTATTTTGAAAAGACCTGTTTAGCTTATTGCTGGCATTTACAGTGACAATAAAAAAAAACAAATGAAATGGTTTAGTAACAGTCCAGCAATGTCATGTAAGAGTAATCCTATATACAGCACTCCACAAAATAAGTTTAACGTTTTACTGGCATTATAATAATAACCAGGATAAAATATGAAACACTGATAAAGGCATGTTGACTGATTTGTTGCTCTAAAACAGGTGGTTGACTGCTATGTATTACCTGATTGGTAATTTAAATAAAGCCCCTTTTTAATGTAAACGTGTAATTAATCCTCTCAATTATTTCTACTTACTTTGCTGTGTCTCCAGTGTCTTTAAAGAGAGGCGTGTCTCCAGACAGAATGTCTTTATAAAACCAATGGTGTGTGGTGTAGTGACTACATCCTTTACACAGTAAAGTGATCAAGTTCCTTTAAGGATTGTAGAACTAGAAAAATAGCTAATTTTAGCTCATTTCTTTGTCATCAGAAAACATAATTAAATTTAGAAACAGCCATGGTTTAAAATTGCTAATTTATCGCTTCATTTAAAGGCAGGTAGTGTGGAAAGAAGTAAACTAAACAATTATGAAATACGCAATTAAGTTACCTTACTTCGGGAAAGCTCCGCCTTGACATCAGGTCTTAGTTTTTCAGCGTAGAAAAATGCAGTGCTTTGCCGTTGTTGCCGTCTTATTTGCTTTCTTATTCTCTACGTGTGTACTGACTGGCATAATCGTAATGGGATTGCACTCGATACTGAACTAATCATCTTACCGAATTACCAGCGCACTAAGAGATACTAATCGCAAAATTTCTTATCCTATATAATCAGATCAGAACGCACTTCTTAGCTCCTGTCCTACTGAAGGTGCTTTTTTGTTTCTTTCGTTGTGCAGCTGACATTTCAGACTGGACGAGCACATGCTGAATAAATTTCTTACCTAAAAAAGATTGAATTGTTGATCGTTGTTAAATTTTTCATTTAAAATGTGTATTGGTTCGACTATGTACATGACAAAGACATTTTTGAAGTTTTCTTCAGCAAGTAGACTTCCTCGTTTTTTAAAAGGGAAATAAAACAAACACTGTCAGTGTGAGTGTTGTGATTTTTATGTATGTTTACCAGAGTATTTATACATCTAAATAATGCAGGAAGATTGTGCTTCATTGATTTTAGTATTCAGTTATACGACGAGTTAAAAACTGTAAAGCAGCACCGAGCAGCACTGTACAGAGGCAGAATCGCCAGACACCTTGTCCACCCTGTACCAGTAGATTCGCTGGTGCCTGAGCGAGCTCTGCACTAATGTGACGTGGGAGGGAAATCGGAGAATCAACTGCAAGACAGACACAAATATGCTTACGTTAATGCTTTATGTGGATGGTCTCAAAATAATAGGTTTACCTTGAGAGGCTGGAGTCTCAATTTGAGATTGATATTTATGATAACTTGCGAAAGTTAGTAAACGGAGTGCGAAGGTTGTTGCAAGTTACTGTGAAAAATGCGCACGTTTTAGCCTTGGAGGGAACATTGCCTATGATTCATGTAGAAATGGCTAAAAAATGGGGGGGGTAGGGGAGGCAAACTAAATTTTACCCCTGTATTTTTTTTCCCTCCGTGTATAGACAGTATTGTTCGATGTTTTGTCATTCGGAAGACACCAAGTCCGACCATGGAATAAAAAGAAATAAATAAATAAAACAAAAACAAAAACAAAAAAAAAACTAGAGTTGCTAACAACTATAAAGGCTTCCAAAGAAAACATGTTTCAATCATCACAAATCGCTGATACAGCTTGCTACGTTTCCTATAATTAGTTAATTGACTACTCAAGTTGTATCGGTGCATAGTCTTACGCTGAAGTTTAAGTGCACAGATACAGCTGACTTTGTCAATTTTGGTAAAAATCTTGGAATTGTGGGTTAGTAGCCAATTGAAATGTTGTTCATTTTTGACCCTTAGCAGAGGTCAAATGTCATGAGTAATGACTTTTTTTAAATTATTTTTTTTATAGCACATATGACTTCCTATATGTGTTCTGTATGAACTGTGACTCTATCTGTGATCCCTGAGGCGCAAGGAGACAGTTTTGTTTGAGGTTGCGTTGATGACATTTTTTCATAGAGCACATATGACTTCCTATATGTGTTCCATTATAACTATGACCCTATCGGCACACCCTAGGAGATCAAATTTAAATGTTAATTCCAATATGGCCGCCAAACCATGTGATCAATCTGATTTTGATTTTAGTGGTTATTACTTTGGTATGGGCTGCACAACTGTGCCAACATTGAAGAGCATATTTGCAACACTGGACTTGTTATGGGTCATAAAAGTTGTTTTTTGATGAGCAATATGGCTGCCAAACCATGTAACCAAAACACGCCATTTTGAAATTGACACTACTTTACATTACCTTCTACGATTGTACTCAGTTTCATGTCTCTAGTATATTGCATTGTGGATTTATACTTTAATATATGTAAATATAGCCAATTGGTATTTTGCTCGCTACATCAATGTTTTTTAACTAAAAAGCCGTGATTTTACAAAACTTAGAAAGGACCTTGTCAATCCTCAATTTTGGTGTCGATCAACATTGCGGTTTCAGACAGGATCTTTGAATATTTTGCGCAAATTCAAGGTGGCGAGCAAACCAGCTGTCCAATTGATTTTGTTTCAAAGTATTTATTTTTATAGGCCATTTGTGCGCTATCTGCTGACATTGTCAGATCTCCATCTTAAGTTGTTTTTGTCGACCCAAGAGTTTTGAAAATTGTGCATTTTTGAAACATTGTCCTGCTGGAAAAACCAAGAGTTGGGGAACATTGTCAGAGGAGAAGGAAGCAAGTTTTCTTCCAGGACAACCTTGTACTTGGCTTGATTCATGTGTCCTTCACAAAGACAAATCTGCCCAATTCCAGCCTTGCTGAAGCACCCCCAGATGAGTCCAATTTTCAGCTTTGCCCAACACCTGGTCGTCTAATGGTTAGAAGGAGACCTGGAGAGGCCTACAAGCCACAGTGTCTTGCACCCACTGTGAAATGTGGTGGAGGATCGGTGATGATCTGGGGGTGCTTCAGCAAGGCTGGAATCGGGCAGCTTTGGCATGAATCAAGCCAAGTACAAGGTTGTCCTGGAAGAAAACTTCTGCTTCCTTCTGCTCTGACAGTGTTCCCCAACTCTGAGGATTGGGTTTTCCAGCAGGACAGTGCTCCATGCCACACAGCCAGGTCAATCAAGGTGTGGATGGAGGACCACCAGATCAAGACCCTGTCATGGCCAGCCCAATCTCCAGACCTGAACCCCATTGAAAACCTCTGGAATGTGATCTAGAGGAAGATGGATGGTCACAAGCCATCAAACAAAGCTGAGCTGCTTGAATTTTTGCGCCAGGAGTGGCATAAAGTCACCCAACATCAATGTGAAAGACTGGTGGAGAGCATGCCAAGACGCATGAAAGCTGTGATTGAAAATCAGGGTTATTCCACCAAATATTGATTTCTGAACTCTTCCTAAGTTAAAACATTAGTATTGTGTTGTTTAAAAATGAATCTGAACTTATTTTCTTTGCATTATTCGAGGTCTGACAACACTGCATCTTTTTTGTTATTTTGACCAGTTGTCATTTTTTTTCACAAAATCAACCTTAAACCCTCCCTTTACAAAGTCATCAAATATCTTATTTTTATTTTTACAAGGTAAAATGGGTTCGTGTATGGATATTCATCATTTTGGTCTCTTTTACTATTAAAACGTCACCAGGAATTTAAAAAAGGTCTCGACACTAAAAAAAAAATATAGATATATATATTATATAATATACAATAATAAATCAATAATAATATAATATATATATATAAATTTTACAGAAACAACAGTTGTCATTGTTTGTGTGGCCACATGTCCTGTTTTCAACACAGCATTTTTCCTTACGGTATTAGAAATGTAGTGATTCAAAATTTAGTTTTGTTGAAGTTCTGATGCCACCTTTTGAATGTAAGCATCAATCTCTCTCTCTTTTCTACTTTCACCTGAAGAAGAGACCTCCTGAGGTCTTGAAAGCTTCTGATTAACCTATCCTTCGGGAGATATGCGTAGAATTTTAAACACATAATTGCATAATATTAAGAAAAAACTGTTACATATTCAGTATATTGTAATTTTACTTTGTATATTGTATTGTATAAGGGAATACAATTCTAAAACCTCAAATTTAAATATCGTTTAAACAAATAAGTATCCTGAAAAATACATATCTGGTAAACAAGTTCCCCTCTGCAGGCTACAGTGATTATTGAGAACTTTTTGCGTGGATTAGTGGTGGACACGCCTCTGCTTTTAACATTCCCCGACAGATGAGTAAAGAAGTAGTGACCACAAAGTACTGAAATAAAATTGTTTGACATCGGTGTTCTAAATTTAGTTACACAGAACGCCCCAAAACACCACTGGAGTTTAAAATGTACAAATATAAAAGGATTTTACTTTTTAAACACTGATGCTAGGACACTTTTAGATTACGTTTTTCGTTTATGTTCCCAAATATATAATTGTATTGTAATTTGCCACTACACGTACAAGACAAAGCTATTTTAAAGTGTCTCTAACAAAGTGGGATTTAAGTCCCTACCTGCCTAACGTTAATAATAACAACAATATTATTATTATTGTTGTTATTTATTATAATACAATCAACGTACTTTATATATTCATTATGTTTCCGCATAAAATTTATCAATATTTTTTATCACTCTTTATGGGGTTTACAAACGTAAAGTCGTCACATAGTTATATGTCATACACCAAAGAGTCCGTATGTAAAGTGACTTTGTTCACCATTGACAATCGAAAATCATAAAATGTACAGATTGTTTATATTTTACCCTATTCTTTTGTAACGATTCATGTTGAACAAAAAAACCCCACCAACACAGTTTCAAATCAAGAACTAGTTATTTTGCCCCAGTAAAAAAGGGGCCAGCTGGTGATCTTCAACAAATTAGCCAATAGTTATCATTTATTGTTTTATTAAACTAGGATCATATGTTCTCTCTGTACTGCTATATTTTTCAGAATTTTTCTTTTTGGTCTTTAAAGGCATGCAGTAGTTAAGCTATAAAGAACTACTGTCATTGTAATCCTTTGCATGTTTTATCATATAAAAAGGTCTGACAATATATACTGCATTGTAAAAATTGCAGTCAGGTGTAACAGAGGCTTGCTTTGTTTAATTTTTTCATGGTCCACTAAATGTTAATCTGATGAAATACTGGCTACTGTGGATGTGAGAAACTGGGTGGAAATTTTGTATGCTGCTGTATTATTGGATTCAAACTGTTAAGCTTTATGGTATCCATGAAATATATATATAAGCAGCTGGTTTAGACATACAAAAAACTATTTTATTCAAAGGAACAAAAGTGCTGCTCTAGAAGACATACTTGAATAAAAGTAGTCACAAAAATTACAGTTTATTCTAGTGTGACAGTTGATGTCAAAGTATTTTTGCACAATAAGAATTTTGATGTGAATAAATAAAGGTTGCCCATTATGCACAAGGCAAGCAGTGTACTTTTATTGTTTGATAGCACTGCATTCAGTTTAAAATCCTATTTAGCATTTTTTTTAATCAAAAGACAAACTCATTTTAGTAGTAAAAAGCAGAATTGTCTAAATTTTTTGTTGGTCTTGAAACCTGTTTCTTGAATCGGGCCATTACTATGCAGCATCATCTGTTGGCAATCTTTGAGAACAGGCATGTACACTTCCTTACACCCTTTTAGTAAGTAATACTAATACCAGTAGATTACAAAGGTGTGCGGCAAAGAGCTTATAATATACAAAACATGAACAAATACAGAGTGTAAATAGTATACTGTGCAAACAGGAAAATATTTTTGAGAGCATGACATGTACTGTAGCTCCTGTATTCTGTGAGGGTTTGTTATTTCAAAACTAAAATATAAATTAAGTTAATTGCTTCCTGAGACAGGAAGTCTGGTTTCCAAGGAGATCCCACAGCAAATGACCGCATGATAAAAAAAAAAGTTAAAATGCAATAACAGAAATTGAAAAACAAATACCTGTATTCGCTGTCTAGTCTGTGATTGCATTTACAGGAGCAGTAAAATGCTCAAACAAACTTGCCTGAAATCAAGATGTAAGCCATGCCACAGTAAAGGACCAGCATGTATGGATCATGATTATATTTGATCATGATTATACTGCCTCCTTTTAAAAAAAAAAAAATAAAAAAGTGGTATCCTAGTTTTAATTTGGCATAAAAAGAGCAGTGATAGGTTAATGTCTGGGACAGTGTGGGAAACCTTCACACTATTGTAAAACACGTTCACGGTTAACCCAGATACGGCTTGGTAAATCTCTTCTGCTAAAACAAAGTACGGTAAAACCTTTGAAAGCAGCTGTAAACGTTCTTTATAACCAAGACTGTGGTATGCTCTCCAGTGCACTAGGCCTGCAGCTAGCTGTATTGGCTGTTAAGAATAAAAAAGAGAGAAGAAAGCAACTCGCTGGTATTTAAAACAAGAGCCCTGTTCAGCACAGTTGCCTGGTTCAAGACGTGAAATTCAGAATTCAGTTGACATTTAAGTTTTCACATTTAAAAAAAAAAAATAAAATAAATAAAATAGTTTTTCAGCCAGGAACAAATAGAATTGTTAAAATCATAACTTATTCTTTTAGCACAGGAAAAGGTTTGTCATGCAGGAGGAAATTTGTTAAGTCATTAAGGAACAACAGACCAGGTATCGGAACCTGGGAATGCTATAACTCGCTAAAAGTATATCCGACCTTCTACCTTGTGTTTCTGTTGGAAATGTAAGGCATAGGAATTTGATTCACTGTTGAGGACGTTTTAAACCTAATGGATTATGACAAGCAAGATCAAATGCCTTTTGTAAATAAATTAGTGTTCATAATTTTATTCATAGATCAGTATTTTTAAATACAGTATGATTTCAGAAAGTTACAGGAGTGTTGCATTGGTACTGAAACTTGGTATATAAAACATGAGGATCATTAAGATTTAAAGGGTTTAATATGGACTGCCTTTTCAGATAAGAACAACTATTGCTATTGGTCTGCAGTTCTTAACATCCATGCACAAACCCGTCTTAACAAAGGCATGATCAGATTGCAGAAACATATACTTCTTCATTCTTTCCTATAAGAACGTATTTAAAGATTTTTATAATCCGTTTTTTCAGATTATTTATTTATTTATTTATTTATTTTATTCATTTAAAATACCTGCAAACCATTTTGGTCAAAGAAGATGGTGATTTACTTCTACCTGGATAATAGAAGGAAGATTTATTCCTCTCTAAAGTTCCTATTGATGTGACTACCTAAATTAAATAACTTGAACTTCATGTCCATTTATATATACCTCATGTGTTAGGTCATTTTTTTTATTTATGTTATATATATATATATATATATATATATAACACACACACACACTGAATTGTGTGCTGTAAGAATAATTGGCATTCTACTACACTGTATACAGTAGCATGATTTTTCTGCTAGAGATACACGTTTGGTTGCACACAAATTGAAACCAGAACGTGATTAGAATTTACACACTTGTTTACATATCCCACACCTGCTTTCAGTGCAGGTACAGGTAATCTCTTGTGTAGCTGTAGACTTCTATTTCCAATGCAATTATCCTGTTTAATTGGCCATGTTTCTATATTAGATACATTTTAAGCAAAAATGTGCCAATCAGATAGCAAATTCAAATGGCAAAAATGGCTGACAAAAATTGAAATAGGGCAATGTAAATAAGGCCCAATTAGTGTTTTAAAAAATCTGTATGATGTACTTCTGATGGTTTTATTTTCCTCAATTTTGTAGTGAATTTAGTCCTTGTGTTTTTTTTTTTAATATTTTTACAGAATTATATTATATATATATATATATATATATATATATATATATATATATATATATATATATATATATATATATGATGTTTTATACATTTGTTTTATTTATGTATGTATATTTATTTATTTATAACTGAACAAAAGAATGTAAAGTGACATTCAATTATTGTAAACCCTATAATGTGCTATGCCGCCTCTAGGTGGCAGACCTTGTCTATAGTCAAATTGTTGTTGTAACTCATGCTGAATGAGTGTCACATAAAACTAATATAGGAAGTATGTTTTATTATGTAATATAAAATAGAATAGGGTAGACTTTTTAAAGGTGTAGTGTACACTTTTTTAAAGTTATTTTAAATTATTGTTGCTCTCTCTATTTACAGGAAAATTGGTGGGAATTGCAGTCATTGATGATAAAAATCCATCTGAGGAGAGCATTAGGTAAATTGTTAAGAATAGCACTGTATGCAATGTATGTGTGTATTTTTGTTTTGGTAACTTTATAGCTCTGTACTGCAGTAGTCTGGAATGTATGCAACAAGAACCACATGGAAGACATTATTTTAAAGGAGATGAGCCATTTTAAGTATAGTGTACATAAAAGCCAGTGTTCTAAAATGTCTAGGGTGTTTTAACACAAGTTTAAATTTGGAAGACTTGTTTCTATTGAATGACAAGTGTTTTTTTTTTTTTTTCATTGCAGATTGAAATCACTAATTCAAACAGTAGCTAAGGACTATAGGGAGCACTTCAACAGGTAAGAGAAACTGCTCATAAGACGTACCTTGTAAGCACAAGTCTTTTGCAGTTGCACAGTAAAATACATCTGCTTGACTTAGTAGTATCTGATTTCTGGCAGTGTGGTTTCGGAGTTGGGTTAGTACAGACAGATTGTTTTTCAGTGCATTTACATCACGTGGGTTACTGCAGCAAACCATATGAGCTTGTTAGCAAGGGTTCAGAACATAACCTGATTTACTTTTTTTTTCAAAAAATGTTCCATACACAAAGATCTCAACTATTTTTAGAGTATGTATGTGTTTTGCCTGAAGCAGCCACTGGAGTCAGAAGTATGTCAGACAGTTGTTTCTGAAATCAGTCTCCGCATTCTTAATACAGAATTCCTATGATGCCATTAAATTCCCACTTCAATTAAAACCATTACAGTGAGATGTGCTGTTGAATTGTTCAGTTGTCATTGAATGTTAATTCAGTGTGCACTACAGTACATTGTCACTTCTTGCTTGTTGTTCTACTTGTTTGATTTTAACCAAATGGTTTTTGGGATAGACTTTCTGATAATTCAGTTGGATTTTGTACTGGTTTAAGAATTTAGTTTTTTACAATTATTGCTATTTCAGACTAAAAACATGCACATACTGTAAGCAGATTTCTTGTTATTTCCAGGGACTTCCAGTTTGGCCATATGGATGGGAATGATTACATCAACAGCCTAATTATGGAGTAAGTACTGTAAAAGAAATATATAAATGTTCTGTTTGTGAAAAAAGAAAAATAAGTCTCCCCTTTTTCTCACTATTTTGGTAGTACTTTGAGGCTGTATGTGTTTCCATGTACATTTTTAGCCTGAAAAATTCTCCTTCCCAATGCAAATACCTAATTAATATTAAAATGCGAGAGGTTGTATTTAAATGTTTGTGTCTGAGCTCCAGTTTCGCTACTTACTGAAACCGTACAGCTTTCTTAAACTTGGTTTACACAAAGTTTTTAGATTGTGTTAAAACACAAAGTGCCGCCTGCCTCATGTGGCCACCAAAAAAAATGCAATAAAAAAAGTGTGATGGGGAAAAGACATAGCGTTACACCAATAATAATGGAAACATTCCATAAGAAAGTGCTGTGCACTATCCTTGTAGTATTTGCTAAAGATTTGTGTGTGTGTGTGTGTATATATATTTATATATATATATATATATATATATATATATATATATATATATATATATATATATATATATATATAAATAACACATGTGGGTGACATGTGTCACAGTGCTCTCCATAAGTATTGGGACAGTGAAGTCAAAATTGCTATTTTTGCTGTACACTCAAGCAATAATGAAAATATGATTAAAAGATGAATGAGACAAAAGTACAGAATGTTGCCTTTCATTTTTGGCTGTTTCAACACACACATGTTTTACCAACTAAGAATAACTGCATTTTCAGAGTTCCATCCCCCCATTTTCTGTGAGCATAAGAATTGGGACATTTGGCTCACAGGTGTTTCTAATTAAGTGTTTTCCTGTTGCATTGATTGTTCACACATAAGAGCTGTGAATATGTAGTGTCAGTTCTATCATTTGCTTTTGCCTTTTGAAGTCTGCGTTTGGTGTCAGAAAGCATAATCCAACGTGAAGACTAGGGAGTGGTCTATGAAAGAAAAGCAAGCGATTTGGATGCTAAAAGAAAAGAAGAACTCAATTAGAACCATGCACAAAAGTTGGGCATAGCCAAATCAACAGTTTGGAATGTCCTGAAAAACAAAGAAACCGCTGGTATCTTCAGCAATTGGCAATGACCAGGTCGGCCAAGGAAAACAACAGCAGTTGATGACAGAACAACTGTGAAAAAAAAACCAGAGCTGTGAAAAAAATTAAAATAAAAAAAAACCCTCAAACAAGTATCTGTAAAATCGCCAACAACCTCCAGAATGCTGGGGTGAAAGTTTCACAATCTACTGTTCGCAGAAGACTTCGGCAGCAGAATTACAAAGGCTACACTGCAAGATGAAAACCTCTAATCAGCACCCAAAACAGAAAGGTCAGATTAGAATTTGGTAAAAAGTACAGAGATGAGCCAGTACAGTTCTGGAACAGAGTTTTATGGACAGATGAGACAAAGATTAACCTTTATGAAAGTGATGGGAAGGAAAAAGTGTGGAGAGAAAAAAAAATGAACTGCAGATGATCCAAAGAATACCACCTCATCTGTGAAGCATGGTGGAGGTAGTGTCATGGCATGGGCATGCATGGCTGCCTCTGGAACGGGCTCACTCATCTTTACAAATGGTGTCACAAATGATGGCAGCAGCAGAATGACTTCAGAAATGTACAGAAGCATCTTGGCAACCAGTGTACAAGGAAATGCCACCAGACTCATTGGGCAGCTCTTCACAATGCAACAGGACAATGACCCAAAACACACTGCCAACACAACCAAGGAGTTCATCAGGGGAAAAAAAGGGGGAAAGTTTTAGACTGGCCACGTCTATCTCCTGATTTAAATCCAATTGAACATGCATTTCATTTGCTGAAGAGGAGACTGAAGTCAGAAACTCTCCAAAACAAGCAACAGCTGAAAATGGCTGCAGTAAAGGCTTGGCAAAACATCTCATAGGACGATACCAAGAGTTTGGTGATGTCAGTGGGTCGCAGACTCGCTGCTGTTATTGCATGCAAGGGATTTGAGACTAAATACTAACTTTTATACTTATATTTGCTTTAAGTTGAATTGTCCCAATACTTATGCTGACATAAAATAGGGGGATGGAACTCTAAAAGTGCTGCTGTTCTTGGTTGGTAAAACATGTATGTATTGAAAACGGCAGAAATAAAAAGTGACATTCTCTACTTTTGCCTCATATTCATCTTTAATGATATAAAAACGTCTAGTCAAAATGTTTAGTACAGTACTTTTTTTAAGTACTTGACAATACGCACATGCTCTGTTCACCCATCCTACTGCTACGACTAATAATAATAATAAATATCTGAAATCAAATTCCACAGTGTTAGTGCAAGGCTCTTGCCAGTAGAGAGTGTGTGTGTGTGTATATATATATATATATATATATATATATATATATATATATATATATATACACACACACACACACACATATATACACAGTGGCTCTCAAAAGTATTCACCCCCCCTTGGACTTTTCCACATTTTATTGTGTTACAACAAGGAATCAAAATGGATTTAAGCAGGAGTTTTTGCCACTGATCAGCACAAAAAAAGTCCATAATAAAAGTAAAAAATAAAATCTACAAATTGCTCTAAATTACAAATACACTACATTTACTACATACATTACAAAACTACTGCTTTTGACCACTGACAAGTTTAAATGTTACTTTAGTGTACAAAACTTACAGTATATACTTCAGACAGACTTAATATCTGATTGGAATCTAGGGTCTCCGACCCTTGTCAAAGTCGGAATTAAGTCATCTACAATCTTGCGACGTTTGGCTTTTTTGGAAAGGCATACATCCTTAACAGACTGTCAAGCCTTTCACCTGCCATTCTAAAATACCTAAAATATCTCTCGTTGTGGTATATCAGCATCTCTCAAAATAATGTTTGAAATTCTTCTTTTTAGGTTCTCTGTTGGTTGAGAGGGCGGATGTACCAACAGCGTTGCTTTAGATTTTTTTAATCCTCCTTGTATTGTGGTACAAACTCAGCACATCTATAGCACTTCAATGTAAATGTATCCAATTTTGCAAATGCAGTCTGTATTTAAACTGTGAACAGCTGCAACAACTTTGCACAGGTAAAAGGGCTGCAACACGATGCGTCCTTTTATAGGAAATAGTGAAGCTGCACAGCTTTTAGCTGTCTGCGCCTGACGCATCGCATTCATCTGAAACAGAAGTTCTGTATGAACCAGGCTTGAGGAGTTTTCCACGATTCTGAAAGAAGCAGCATATTGTAAAGTATAACATCATCATTTCAATATACATTTTAACGTTTTTATCAACAACCAAAAATTGAATAATATACAGTGACATAAGATTGAGTAACCCACCTTGTTACACTTAGACTGGTATGACCGCAAAGATTTTGTTTGTGTTTTGTGAAAAATATAATCTTTGGTACTATCAACTGTGTTTACTTTTGAATGTTCTTCTGTGTTATTTGTGTTGTGAATAAGGTTGGTTTAGAAGAGAAAAAACAGCCCACCCATCAATCTCTGCATCAATCTAAGTAAATACCTGGAAAAACCCTCCAGTATTATGCAAAGCAACATGTCCAATTTAACCTGGTGGTGATTTTTACTACTATCTATAAACAGACATTCACATGTGTGTTTTGGGAGGTTTATTTTCTCCTTAAAGGTGTAGACCTAGAGTTTAAAAATCAATTTCCCTACTATAATAACTTGAAGTAACTTTGTCATGGCTATTGGTATTATTTAAAGTTTAACTTTATTTAGCTGTTGGAAGATGCAACATTTTAGTTTATTGGTTTTCATAATGGTACGCATTGGGGATGGGCAGGTAGAAAATGTGCACGGTATGATAACAGCAAACAAAAATAAGTGGTTATCTTAATGTTATGGTATACAGTTCATCATGCAGTAACTCACTAAAGTTGATGTAGTTGATGCATGCTAGATCATGTAAGAGTCAGTGCTATGTGGTGAGCAGGTGTTTCACATAGGCACTGTGTTTACATTCAAATACAAAAGCAAACTTTCACTAAAACCATATGGGACGTATTTTCTAACCAGTCTTTGATTCCATGTTAAAGCAATGTACAATGTATTGAGAAATTTGCAATGCTTTACCCAATTGAGATCAGAGACCACATGTTGCCATGCCAACACAGCTGACGTCCTTTTAATTGAAGTGAGATTTGCATTTGTTGTTGCAATTGAAATTACTTGGCAGTACATATTATTCCTTCATTAAGATGTTAATAAGAAATGTATATATCGTGTGTATATATATATATATATATATATATATATATATAATATATATATCATTTTAAAAACCTTTTATTTCATTTTCAGTGAAGTAACTATGCCAACAATCATTGTGCTCAATACATCCAACCAGCAGTACTTCCTTCCGAGTCAGCCTATTGAATACATTGAGGACCTGGTTCGGTTTCTAAACGAAGTTCTAGATGGCACAGCAGAGGTAGGCTTACACCTACATCAGATCTTTTACATCATGCCGTGTGTGTGTAATTATAATATAATATAAAGTTGGTTGGTTGTAATTTTAAATAATTGCCTATTTGACCTTGGCTTTCTAGCATGAATTGTACATGAGGCCCAGCACAGCGGAGTATAAACTGTGTTTTTTTCAATTAATTAATTTATTTTTAAAATTTTTTAAATTTAGTAGTCTCCCAATTTAGAATATGCAACTATTTTTATGCTCAGCTTACCGCTACCACCCCCGCGCTGACTCTGGGGGAGGCAAAGATGAACACACGCTGTCCTCCGATGCGTGTGGTGTCAGCCGACCGCTTCTTTTTACACTGCAGACTCACCATGCAGCCACCTCAGAGCTGCAGTGTCGGAGAACAGCGCAGCTCTGGGCAGCTTACGAGCAAGCCTTCAGGGGTCACCATGGCCGACCCAAGCCCCGAAGTGCTTTATTTTTTCTTTTGAACAGTAACTAAATATATATAAATAAAGGCTGTAACAGCAACTACTTAAACGTAAGGATTACTTTTTTATTATTATTATTTGTGAAGTAATATTGTTACCAAAAACTAATGTTAAAAAATCCAGCAACGGGAACTTAGTTACGTGTAAGGGCTTCATCCTTCAGTCATTTCCCGAAGCAAAGAGAATGTGTCGGTAAGAGTTGTTTATTTCTCCTTTGTTTGATAGAGCAGTTATTTCAGCCTGTCAATGTACATGCACACAACTTGAAACCATATTAAGAGGAGTGCCAATGAGTTGTAAGACTGATACATTTGTTTGCTATTAAGTGGCATGTGATAATCACCAAAGTGATATTATTGAGAGCTTGATTTCATTGACTTGTATTATATTCTGGCCGGGATATTCAATGTGATGATAATATGCAGGGCATGACATTAACAGCAGTTACATTTAGCATGTTTTCACAGTTTTTTTAAAACCGATTAGGCAAGACAAGGTGCGGATTTGTTTTTGTTGTTTTTTGTTTTTTTTTAAAGTTATTTTTCATTTGTGAGCTGTGTAATTGTCTCTTTGTAATTAAAGGTCTACTTTTTTTTCCTCTAATTAAATGTTCTATTTTTTATTTATTTTTTTGTCAGGCACAAGGTGGTGATGGCATTCTTCAGCGCATCAAAAGAGTTGTTTATGATGCAAAGTCCACAGTAGTTGTAAGTACAAACGAATCTCCCTAATTTCCAAAACAGTCTTTCACCATTTAAATGTCTTTCATGATTGTATCAGTATTATATCAGTAGTACATCCATGCCCAGTAATAAAGTAGAGGGTTTCATTTTGAGAGTTTTTTTTTTTTGTTTGTTTTGTTTTTTAATTCCAAGATAATTGTGCAAAAAGTAACATTCACAATATATTTGCTGCAGAGTTTTCATCGTTATGTGAACTACCCAAATATTTACATGCCAATATAAATATTCCCCCCCAGTCTGTCTTCAAGAGCTCTCCTCTTCTCGGATGCTTTCTCTTTGGTCTGCCTCTTGGTGTCATCAGCATCATGTGCTATGGAATCTGTACAGCAGACTCTGATGATGGCTCGGAGGAAGCAGAGCCCTTCAAGAAGGAAGGCCAAGATCAAGAACTGACAGACGAGGGAAGTGAGGAGGAACTTGAGGATGGCAATGACGAACAGCAGCCAGAGAGTGGAGCTGAGCACAGTGATGAGGAGCATGAAGAAAAAACATCAACAGAAAAGAAAACTGATTAACCAAATCACTCCCCCTAGGATTTTCTTTTTAAATTGAAAGGCTATTTTATTTATATATTCAATATCAATCAGGATCCAGTAAAGACTGACAAAGATTGGTCCAGTAGCTTTGTCAATGTATTTACTTGTCTGTTACAGAAACAGTAAGGTTAATGTTTAAAAAGAAAACTAAATAACGTAATTGCGGAGACAAATGCATGTACCATGCTTTCAATAGGGCATTGGCTGCAGTAAGACTAAACACTTGAGTTAAAAACAACAAATAGTACTATGCATTTAATCTTGTCAAGAAGTATGCAATGTAACAATTTGAATATGTTTAAATTTCAGAAGTAAAGAGAAAGAAACTGATGTTCTTTAGGGGTGCAAGTTAGCCGAGTTTCCGGAGTGTTGTTGAAATTGAGGGGGGGGGGATTAATAATTAGTTATTAAGCCACAAAACAAGCATCTACTTTCGGACCAAAGCAAAGTTTCGCTGGATTAAATAGTAAATGTGTAGGGAAGCATTAAACTGGGGTGAAGGTCATTAGATTTAAATAAATAAATAAATAAATAGATTAAGTTACAAGTTTTGCAATTTTAGTTTTGAGTGTTAGTGTTGCTTTTAACAAGTATTGCTGTGTCTGTGAGTACCGTTTATATACCTAGATCAGTCTTTGTGGTATTAGTCAGCACTAGTAGCCTAATTTTATAAAGCTTCAACATCAAGGCATCAAAGCTCTAATTGGAAGTACATTCTTTTAACTGCATAGTGCTGCTGAGACACAGAAAACCTGCTGGCCTGTTGCACGGCTGTAATACTATGTTCCATGCCTGGTTTAAACTTGTATTATTAACCACAATGTTTTTCAGCCACCTGCTGAGGCATGTTCTTTGCATTAATACAGGCAAAGATATTCATTATAAATAATGTAGATCTGTTTTTATATGCATTTCTTCTGGAATTGAAAAAAAGAAAAAAAACTTTGTTTTGGTCAGACAGCTTTTGATGCTTCTTTGTTTTTAAACTGATGTTGATGCTTGATGTTGCTGTTATTGTTATTATTGTTATTGACCTTGGTGGCACACCCTAATGCATGCAACTCTACAGTTAGTCACATTTCTTGAATTAAAAGGAAAAAAAAAAATCTGAAGCAGCTAAAATGTTCTATTTTTATTTAATTTTTTTCAGTTGAAATCACTGTACCTAGAATTATTACAAGTAATTAACAGCCAGTTTATAGATGGATGTTGAGTTACCACTGTATTTGTGGTTGTTGTTTGGTGCAATACAACAGAGATTTGTGAATCTTAGGGAATGTTTCTTTTTTTTTTGTTATGAAAGTCTTTCTTTTGATATGGGCAGTAAAGTATTTTAGTAGATTGCAGAAGACTGAATGGTTTATTACTAAATGGTTATTTTGCGGTATTTCTGCCGGTGTGAGATCTAAATTCAATATAGTTAATCAGGTGACAGTAAACACATTTTTTAAAATGTTTTTTTTCCCTGGAAGGCATGGGGTGTGTGTGTGTGTGTGTGTACACGTACACACACACACCCCCCATGCCTTACAGAAAAAAAAAAAAAAAATATAATATATACTTCAGCATATATATATATATATATATATATATATATATATATATATATATATATATATATATATATATATATATATATATATATATATATATATAATTACACACATATGATACTTTTCTCGCATCCAGTTGCTCATCTTTTTTTATTCTCCTGTTCTTACAATTTACTAAATATAAGTGGCTTGAGACATTTTTGCCAACCATTTACCTGTACAAGAAAACCTAACATTTTCTTAGCATTATTATTCTATCCCCTTTTTATTGTGTTAGCACTGAAGTACAAATACATGCCTTTTGTTTCTATATTAAATAGTGAAAGTATGCTATTGTGTTGTCATTTATTATGAATTAAACAGTCTGTTTCATTATTAGAAAGCTGATAATTGGGTATTCCCCTCTTGTAGGGATAAAGCATGAAAAGAAAAGGCAAACAGTTCTTCTCGAATCTGGGTTGAAAGTGGATCCAAGTTTTGAGGTTTGAAACCCATTAGACTGCACACCAAATATTTAGATGACCTTATAATAAGTTTACCGCAGTAACATATTTCTAGTATTTCCTTATAACAAGGAGCATTCGATGAGAGGTATGATTTAAAGAATGTATTTCAGTGTTTTGCAGCAGTCCTTGTGGTTGCTATTTGAATTTGGTGCAGCAAACTGTTTTTCTTGATGGGGATGAAAAAAAAAAAAGTTATATTTAGGCATGATGCTGACAGGAACAGTACATTGAGGAAACCCTTGCCAACACTTTGAAGCAGCTACACACAAGCACATATGGTACCATGCTAGGGAAAACTTAATAATAGCTGTTCATTGCCTATTTAGGTTTGGGATGCACTTTGTACATATCCTGATCCGCCTCCCACACTGTTCTCACTTGCTCGTCTGTTTGAAAGTCCAGCCCTGATCTCATCTTTGGGTTGTATTGCCGCTGTATTAGCCACACAATCTCTCTTTAAATAAGTCCATCTACTTGTTTATCACATCAACCAGTTCCCTAGTAAGTTTTCTTAATAGATACATAATTTTATATTAAATGATTTATTTTTAGTAATCTGTCTTCTGTACTGTCGTTTTAATAACAAAGCAGGCATCTATTTATGCCTCTGGGAAAGCATGTTGATTTTCAATATTTTTTCAAATCGTGGAAAATTGAGTTTTAATTTGACAGTTTGTCTTTTAATTTTAATAAAGTAAAATAGCATATTTAACCTTAAAACAATTTTTAATTCCTTCATACCTATAGATAATTTGTTTTCTTGTGTTCAGATCTAGATAAACTCACAATTGCAAACCATAAAAAATAATAAAATTGTATTTCTATTTACTTTAAAGATGTCTTGGAAAACGGCATATTAAAGTACTAAGGGTCCAGTTTCCTGCTTGCCCAGCTGTTCAGTTTGGGAGGGCGACCTGATCTCAGACACTACCCAGTGGTATGATGCCTCTTCCACTTCTTAATGATGGACTTCACTGTGCTGAGAGGGATAATAATCTCCTTTGAAATTTTCTTGTACCCTTTTCCTGCTCTGTGCCTCTCTACCACTTTATCCCTGACTTGTTTTGAAAGCTCTTTGGTCTTCATGGTTACTTTGTTGGATCACTATGTGAGTTGCAGCTTGAAAGTTTTTAAATACGTGAAGGAAATTAACTACAAGTTAAACCACTTTGAGTACACACAGGCTGAAACCATTTCACAAATTTTGTGACCTTTTAAACAAATCATTTGCACCTGAGCTGATTTAGGACTGTAGTAACAAAGGGGTTGAATACTTATGCAACTGAGATTAATCTGTTTTTATCTGTAAATCTCACTTATTTGTATTCTTTATCAATGTGGAGTAGTTTGTGTAGATTCTACATGTAATGTCCAATTTAAAGAGTTGTGTCGCACGGTGAAGAACTTATCTGAAGCAGCAGAAAGGAGCAGCAGCTGGCTGTGGTTGAGACGGAAAGATTCTGGATTGGGATCTCAAGCACAATAGAATGCAAGCAACGCTGATGTACAGGTAAGTAAGCTGGGCTGAGCTGAGTGGGGGATGGAAAGGGGTGATGCTGGGACGCCAGAAGCACTGTTTAGCCCTTGAGGTGTTGTGGGCTAGTCAACAAAACACCGAGGATGCAAGGTGCCCACTTGAAGACCCCAGAGATGTACTCTACTTAGCTCAATCCAGATGGTTGTCATGCTGATGTGCTGGGGTGACTGCACTGGGTTGATCCCCGGAGGCAGCATCGCAGCCGTTGTGTGTGCTGATCCCTGGAGCCAGCATTACACTTCAGCAATTAACACCAGATGGAAGGATATCTACATCATCAGATGGATAACAACACAAATGGATGGAGATGCAGATGGATCACATTAGTTTACTGCAAAGCTATGTCATAGTTGGTGCTTATCTCGGCAAGAGCTGAGTTCAATTCAGCATGAAGTTCAACATCTACTCTCATGTAATGGAAATCATGAAAGCGTCGTGGAGAACGCTCAGGTGCCAACAAACTGTGAAAACTTTGCAGGGCGGTGAATATTTCTGCAAACATAACACCTTTCATAGTGGACCCCCATCACAAAGTGATTTACAGAGGTAGGCTGTGAACTGTACATTATATGCAGTCACTTACAATAGGACATAGATTCAACATCTCATCTGCAGGATGTCGCACAAGGAGGTTAAGTGACTTACTCAGGGTCACACCATGAGTCAGTCAATGGCAAAGGTGAGATTTAAATCGGTGACCTTCAGGTTACAAGCCCTGGACTTTAACCACTGGACCACACTGCTTCCTATGGGCTTATTTCATTGGAAAACACTATCTACATTCTCATTCACGGTCTTCAAAAACATTTTCCTCCACAAATAAAGCAACCTGTCCATTTACTGCTACTAGTGCATCACCATGTCTCCTAGTTACGTAGTTCTGTTCCATAGCAGAAATTCCCTATTTTGAAGCATTTTTTTCATAGAGTAATAGTTTTTCAATGCCACCTAAGGGTCAATGGGCAATCTCGCTCAGATAGTGTGATAGTTTTGTTTGTTTTTTCAGCTTGCTTGTATTGGGGATTACCTTTCATAACATTTTTGATGCTCTTTTCACAAACAGGGATAGTTACTTTCTAGCACAGGCTTATATGAACACTAGAAAAACTAGTCTACTTTTATACTGTGCCTTTCAAATACAGAACATTACAAATCCACAGCAACATTTGACACAGTTGGTGCTGGCCATTCCTATTCATTGCCCAATGAGGTTTATAAACCTCCTTGTACACTTGCATTCATTGTATATGTCCGAAATGTCGACTTTGGAAGAAACAAACACATTACAACATTGTCATTATTTTAAAAAAATTATATACGGTACTACACTTGGCTAATGAAAAACATGATCTCAGTTATTATTGCACTTGTTTGGTCTTTTCTGCTGTCGTGTGAAATTTAATGACTGCAAAAGTCCCAGGAAGTGCAGCATAACAGATATCTGGGTATGCAGCTGTGACAGGCTGGCGAGTGGATTGAGGCTCAGAGGCAGAGTAAAGGCAAAAATAAAGTTCTTTATTAAATAAAATAATCAAATCAACAGGCACAAGGTCCAACAAAAAGAGATTCAAACAGAAATAATCAAAATGAACTTACAAAATAAACAGTCAGGTTCCAGGTATTCCTTTAATTCTAAACAAAAAACTCCCAAACAAAGGAAAACACTCCAAACAGAAAAACACCCTACTCTCAGCCAGGGCCTCTCCCCTGGCTTTTATCCCCTGTGGCTGGAGCCCAGTTAATCAATAATTATTCAATTAGAGCTCCAGCCACATTCTCACATGCTTTTCTGGCAGGGAGAAATTTAACCCCCTCCCTGCCAGTTCCAAACATGTTCATATAGACGGGGAGTTCCCCGTCACAGCGGCATATACTTGGAGAACTTGGTTTCAGTAGAATAAGATAACCATTATGAAACAGAAAAGCCATGCTTGCTAAGTCATGTGTTTCTTATATAACATTTTTATGTAACGTGGATCAATAAGGATGACTACAGATGTTATTGCCGTCAATTCATCTCCATGCAAACAAGTTACTTGTGTGCTTGTCTCGATTATTGCTAAAACTGAAAACATCCAGACCTTACAGATAATTCAGAAGTTCTCAAAAAAACAAAATATACAATCTATTCTTCACCACTGTTTTATTAAAGTCAATTTATCAATACAAGGTTATATACAACAACAAAAAAAAAATTGCAGGCTATTAAACTGTACCAGTCTAGAAGTATATTTCCAACAGTTGGAGATTGCTTTTCTGGTAAATACCTCTGAAGCAAAGCTAGAACATTTGCATTTTATAATGGATATCACACAATCTTTAGCAATCCAACACCTGAAACCTACCACAAGAAAATAAATATAGATATACAGCAGCTACATTAAAAACAGATGTTAGATGTATGCAACTTTATGGTGATAAAATAGATGAATTGAGTGAAATTCAAATCAGAACAGCCTAATAATAATGGCATATATTTTTAAAAAGAGCAGCATTTTCTTATTGTTATTCAGGCATTAATGCCTGGTGCAATGGTCATTTCCTGGTACATACTGTTTTTGACCATGGTGACAGTTAGGTGCCACGATCCAAAACTAGGGTCAATTATCTGAAGGGATGTGACCGCCACAAATACAGTCATGGCCAAAAGCATCACCCTATATAGTGAACTAATTTTTCTTCATAAAGTTGAATGAAACTTGCTGAACAATGTTACGTTAGGGTTACATCACGTTGCAGTTTTCCATATGCAGTGCCTATAGAAAGTCTAAACCCCCTTTCAAAATGTTCACCTTTTGTTGCCTCATAGCCTGGAATTAAAATGCATTAAAATTTTTTTTTCATTTATCTACACACCCTACCCCACAACTTCCAAGTGAAAAAAAAAATATTCTAGAAATTTGTAGAAAATTAATAAAAAATAAAAACTGAAATAGCTTGGTTGGATAAGTGTCCACCTCCCTTGTAATAGCAATCCTAAATTAGCTCAGGCGTAACCAATCACCTTCAAAATCACACACCAAGTTAAGTGGCCTCCACATGTGTTAAATTGTTGTGATTCAAATGATTTAAGGATAAATTCAGCAGATCCTGTAGGTAGTGCATTTCAAAGCAAAGACTCAACCATGAGCATCAAGGCACTTTCAAAAGAACTCAGGGACAAAGTTGTTGAAAGGCATAGATCAGGGGATGGGTATAAAAAAATATAAAAGGCCTTGAACATCCCTTGGAGCATGGTCAAGATGATGATTAAGAAGTGGAAGGTGTACGGTACCACCAAGACCCTGCCAAACTGGATGACCAAGCAAGAAGGAAACTGATCAGAGAGGCTAACAAGAGACCAATGGCAACTTTGCAAGAGCTACAGGCTTTTATGGCTAAGACTGGTCAAAGTGTGCATGTGACAATAATATCCCAAGCACTCTACAAATCTGGCCTGTATGGTAGGGTGGCAAGAAGGAAGCCATTACTCAAAAAAAACCACCTTGAATCCCGTTTGAAGTATGCAGAAAAACACACGGGAGATTCTGTAGCCATGTGGCAAAAAGTTTTGTGGTCTGACGAAACTAAAATGGAACTTTTTGGCCTAAATGCAAAGCGTTATGTTTGGTGCAAACCCAACACAGCGCATAACCCAAAGAACACCACCCTGCTGTGAAGCATGGTGGTGGCAGCATTATGTTGTGAGGATGTTTCTCATCCACAAGGACTGGGGCACTTGTCAGGATAGAAGGGAAAATTAATGGAGCAAAGTACAGAGAAGTCCTTGAGGAAAACCTGCTGCCCTCTGCAAGAAAGCTGAAACTGGGACAGAAGTTCAACTTTCAACATGACAATGACCCAAAGCACACAGCCAAAACTACACTGGAGTGGCTAAGCAACAAAAAGGTAAATGTTGTTGAGTGGCCCAGTCAGAGCCCCAACCTAATCCAATTGAAAATTTGTGGCATGGCTTGAAGATTGCTGTCCATCAGCGCTCCCCAAGGAACTTAACAGAACATGAACAGTTTTGTAAAGAAGAATGGTCACATATTGTCAAATCTAGGTATGCAAAATTGGTAGAGACCTATCCCAACAGACTCACAGCTGTAATTGCTGCCAAAGGGGGGTGGAGACTTATCCAATTATGATCTTTCAGTTTTGTATTTTTAATATATAATTTTTTTCGCAATAAAAATTGTTTTCCCCTTAACAGTGTGGAGTACGGTGTGTAGATCAGTGGAAATAAATCCTCATTTAAATGCATGAAACTTGGAGTAACTGACACAACAAAATGCGAAAAAAAGTTCAAGGGGTGTAGACTTTCTATAGGCACTGTACTTGATAAAACTGATCAATTGAAAAATGTAACATGTTCATCTTTTTCTTTTCTTTTTTTTTTTAATTGTCTCAAACCTAAAAATATAGGTGAGGCACAACTTTTAGTCATAGCTGTAAAGCAGGGGTCCGCAAGTGGCAGCCCAAGGGCAAATGGCAGACCATTTGAGGTTTAGTGGCTGCCGCTTTGAGCTTCTTTATCAATGTATTATGTTTAAAAAAAACAAAAGAAACCCAAAACATTAAATTGGTTAGCCGCCTCGGCACTTGCACATCCGGCTTCTCTGTTTTTGTTGTGGAGTGATTTTCTCACAGTAGCGTTTTGTGAGACAGTCACCCAACGATCCGTTGTCAAAGGGTTCCGTGCATCGGTTACAGGGTTAATCATGTGGTTTACGCACGAATACGGCAATTGCTACGTTGTCCCGACTCAGTCGTCTCGCTGGTTTCCACTTCAACGGGCGTTTAATTAATAACTGTTTTGTTTAATTTTTTATATACATAAAATATATATATATATATATATATATATATATATATAATATATAGATATATATATATATATTATATATATATATATATATATATATAGGGAAACGTTTTAATAACAGCATGTAATGTTATATGGGAGTAGATTACACCTGCATTTGTGTGCTATGGCTGCTTTTGGTTGGAATCCACATACTTATTTTTTGCTGGAATTTTGTTTTTCTTTGAGAATGACAGAAGCAACGGGCAGCTAGTAAATGTAAATGAAACCCATTTAAATAGTTATTTATCTTTGCTGTTGCACAGATTAGTGTTCAGCACTGTTTGAATTGTGTGTGGTTTTACATTGTAAATTCTGTGTGGTTATTGTTGACTGAAACGACGATAGCAACGGTATAGCTCAAAGATTTTTTTTTTTTTTTTTTTTTAAGTAAATACAGCATAATTGTACTCCATGCTGTACCCAATGTGTTTCTGTAAGTTTGTTGGTATTGTGCAGGTATTACAACCTGATAATTCAGTTAAATATTGTTCAGTTTTGTCGGTGGCAGCCCACAAGTCGTTTTGTGGGCCACCACACCGGCCCCTGGTTACACTGAGGTTGCCAACCCCTGCTGTACAGTATCAGTGCTAAGAGGAAGTTGATAACAAACATAAAAGGACATTGCTTCACTCCAGTTCACAACTTTTTTTCAGGACCAGCTATAACTTGCATTGTATTTCTGTATTGCTACTTAAAAAAAAAAAACTGTAGAGGGTGAAATTAACTAATTTGCTGTGCCATGCATACCTGACAAGTTATTGGTTTATTACAGTATTTGCTTTCTAATTTCAAATGTTCACAAAACCATATCCATCTGTGTGTTTCCAATTGCACTCAGAGGTTATATTTAGAGTTTGAATTAACCAATTGACATGCATTTTTTATATAATCATGATATGCAATAAAAAATAATTACACAGTTTAACAGACAATCTTGTTGAGACATAAGGGCAGATTAAATCAAAATTCTGTGTGGCACCTCAGCTAAATTGAGACAAATGTTGGTATTTAAATAAAAATTCACAATGCTACCCAGCACATTGGTTTTGTTTAACCTGCATTAGGTGGCTTATGTCCTTTTCAAAGACAGCTTTGAATACATCGTGTTTGAAGATTCAGGTTTAAAAAACAATAACACAACATATAAGTAAGCAAAAAGACCAGAGAGGGTGGGTGGTATTGGGCAATATCGACCGCCCAAGGGCATAATGAGGCCCGACGTTGCATAGGAAGGACCTTATGGACCCTGGAAGTTCTAGTATTTCCCAATACCGCCCACCCTGGACGGACTTATTCTGATAGAAAATGGGCAACTGTTACGAAAAAAAGAAAGGTAGCTCAAGGATATCTGTCCAGGTGAAACAGCACTTAAACTGGTAATTTTAATTCCTGGTTGTCTATTATAAGTTAATGTACTCCCCTGCCGAGGGTACTAGCTAATGAGATGCCAGGAAAAGCCAAATTTCTAAGTGAATATAAAATGGGCATTACACCATACCAGTGTAAAAGGCACAAAACTACTTCATTTTTGTACTGTAAAAAATGAAACCCTGTCTCTCCGCATACCAGTATTCTGTGTTGACGTCATTTAGGGGTTCCAACAAAATCGCTATTGAAATGAATGGTGTGGTACAGTCTACAATCCGGAACTTCTATATTATGGAATCTTGTCTTGTCTGTCTAAACAACATAAATATGACTGTGCCGTCCAGCATGAAGAATAAGTTTATAATCAAGTATAATGTAAATGCGCTCTGTGGGTATAGTGCATCTGAAATGATTGTTTACATAATAGAGAGTACATTTAAAAATGAAAATCACTGAATTACAAGTTATACCTGGAGAGTACTGTATGTACTGTAATACAACGTGTTTAAATTGTTTGTCATACATACATTTGGGTACTGTGTTAGATTTTTCAGCAGCTACCTCCATCGAGTACACTGTTTTGGTCCCATGAGATGATGGGTTAGACAGGTTTTACTGCATACTGTTGGATGCCACACATTCTGTAATACACTTTACAAATGCTCCTTTGTTGAGAGACTGCATGTAATATATTTTACAGTTTGTAGGCTTTGCATGAAATATTTCATATAAACATATTTACTGAGATAGTAATTGTTATCATTCATAGATTTATTTATTTATATTTTCATCCATTATTTGAGCGAAGTGCAGCAAAACCAAAGTGTCACACATTTTTTATGTTCATTTTTTCAGGAAAAAAAATGTAATATAGGAAAACAAATATTATTCTAAAATGTAAAAAATGTAAACCCAATCTAGTCTGTATATCTACAACAGCAAAAGGGCTTACATACTTCAGACATGTCAAGACTAATGCATTAGCATGCTATCTCACTCTGTCACGCATGCCTAAGTTTATCTCACACATTATGAGTTTTAAAAAAATCTTTTGTTTTTTTTTTTGTGTGTGTGTGTGTGTGTGTGTGTGTGTGTGTGTCTATATATATATATATATATATATATATATATATATATATATATAAATTTAAAATCCTTTTACTCAGGTGCTGATAGAGACCAATAATTGGAAAGACATGGGGCTTTGGTAACAAAGGAGAATACAGGCCTGCTCCTTTATGTACTTAATTATTATCTTGGGGAGATGAATTTGAGACATCTCACAGATTACATTGGCACTGCTCTACAGAAAGATGTGATTCATCTGAGCTGTGAATATAAAAAACAAAACAAAAGCTAAACTAGAGGCAACTTCC
Organism: Polyodon spathula; assembly: GCF_017654505.1. Lineage (NCBI taxonomy): Eukaryota > Metazoa > Chordata > Actinopteri > Acipenseriformes > Polyodontidae > Polyodon > Polyodon spathula. The sequence goes on along the minus strand of NC_054537.1, from coordinate 11,879,941 downwards.
TCGCAACAATAACCAAGCCAGGAAATGACAGTGGCAGCTTGACTAACAGGTGCATTACTATCTTAAAATGACATTCTGGCAAATCTCAGCGAAATTTCTCCAATAACTTTTTTGAATGGGAAACCATCTGGCAAACCAGAATTGGCAGGATAGCTAACAAGAACAGAATGTACGCTCTACATTGAACCGCTTGTAGAGCAGCCATTAATGTCAGGTGCTGCAGCACTGTATGTATTCTTGCAATATGACAAATAAGTTGCATTTGTCTGTGAACTTCCAGCTTGTCAGTCTTTTTCAGCAGTGGCTCAAAGCATGCCTTTCTTCTTTTGCTTGACAAAGTTAACATCTGCAACATATTTCTTAACAACCCCCCTTTGTACTAGAAGAGACACGTGGAAATGTTAGTCAGTTCTACAATTACATCTATGTACTGAGCCAAATAATGATTTATCAAGACTGTCTTTATATACAGTACATACTGTACCATATCAAGCTGAGGTCCTCGGACTCTGGCCTTCTCGTTTTCTCCATGCAAAAGTGCACCACACTTGGAAAATGCTCGTTTAGCTTCGACTGTACCCAGGCCTGCTCCTCCCGCCAAGGCAATCCTGGCCGCCGCCCGTCTGTCTGTGGGGGTGGTCTCCTGACCTTCTCCCCATTCTCTTTAGCCGGCAACTCCCCCTTGTGGGGCTCCAGCCCCCAAATTCCCTGCAGCGAAAGTGCTGCAGGGGGGAGGTGGTCTCCTGAACCATCCCCCCTTCTTCATAGCCGGCATCTCCCCCTTGTTGGGCTCCGTCCACGGTATTTCCTGTGGAAATGCAGGGCTGACAGCAAAGCAGTTACGGCGACCCCAGGCGATGGTAGCAGCAGCGGGCCCTCGGGATGCGACGGCAGCAGCATAGGACCATCGGGAGTTGACGGTAGCAGCAGCGGACCCTCGGGAGGCGACAGTAACAGCAACGGACCCTCGGGAGGCGACGGTAGCAGCAGCAGACCCTAGGGAGGCGACGGCAGCAGCAGCGGATCCTCGGGAGGCGAACTCGGGAGGGGAGCCCCTGGCCATAGAGGTGGCAGCGGGAGCCCTGTAACCGGTAGCTCCCCAAGTGATGTGGAGCAGTGGGCAACCCCAGGCGATGCGGAGCAGAAGGAAACCCCAGGCGATGTGGAGCAACAGGCAGCCCCAGGTGATGCGGAGTAACAGGCATCCTTGGGCAATGCAGACGTAGCATCCTTGGGCGGTGCGAGGCAGGCATCCTTGGGCGGTGCGAGACAGGCATCCTTGGGCGGTGCGAGGCAGGCATCCTTGGGCGGTGCGAGGCAGGTATCCTTGGGCGGTGCGAGGCAGGCATCCTTGGGCGGTGCGAGGCAGGCATCCTTGGGCTGAACCATCAGGAATTCACCCTCTGCTGGTGGAGGTGGGAGCTGCAAGCAGTCCTCCCATTGCGGTGGAGGCAGAACCAGCAGAAATTCTCCCTCTGCTGCTGGAGGTGGGAGCTGTAAGCAGTCTTCCCATTGCAGTGGAGGCGGAACCAGCAGGAATTCACCCTCTGCTGGTGGAAGTGGGAGCTGCAAGCAGTTCTCCCATGGTGGTGGCGGAAGCAGAGGCAGCTCCTGCTGCTCTGCTCCTGGTGGTGGTGCAACCAGCAGGTATTCTCCCTCTGCTGGTGGAGACAACAGGGCTTCCCCCTCTTGCACTGGAGATAGCGGGGCTTCTCCTTCTTGCACTGGAGATAGCGGGGCTTCTCTCTCTTGCACTGGGGATAGCAGGGCTTCTCCCTCTTGCACTGGAGATGGCAGCGATGGCTCCTCTTCCTCTGGCACGGGAAATGGCAGGTATGGCTCCTCTGCCTCTGGCACTGGAAATTGCTCTCCATCTCTGGCATACAGGAAGTTGATCACAGCAGGGAGGCCCTTTCAGCATTCCTCCCAGGCTCCACCAGCCATCCCCAGATTCCCCCAGAAGAGAGGGAATTTGACGGCCTCTGAGCCAGTGGGACCTCTCCCCCCAATGCCAGACTCTCAGGCTCCACCATCTCCTGACATGCATGGCTCTGGCTGAGTGGGCGGTACCTGACCTCGCAACACAGGAAGCACCACCCTTCCTCATCCAGACAGGCGAGGCAAACATCCGGCGTGGTAGAGATGCGACGGGACCTGCGACCAGCCCCGCGCTGCTGTTGCTGCTTTCTCCTGCTGCTTTCTCCTGCTGCTTCTTCCCATTTTTTTTTTCAAACAAAAACAAAAACACTCCTGGTCTGATGCTTGGCGGCGCTGCCGTCCAGTTTCTGACACCACTTGTGAACAGGATGGCTTTGCAGGGGTGATGTCAGACCAGAAGAAGGACAAAGAACAACAAAGGTATGGCGGTGAATCTGTAACGCTACGACGTCCAGAGTTTTAAATAATAATAACAAACAAAAAGATTTAAACAAAACACAAAACAAAGGGTGCGTTGGCCAAACAAACAGACAAAACAAACGTGGACGAACACAACAAGTACCTTCAAGCACAAAATAACAATTGTTAATATAAGATCTCCTTCTCTACCGTTCTCCACTCATGAACACACAACCCAGAGTAAGTGAAAACATGCAGCTTTTATGCAGCTGTACCGAGACTCGATTGCTAAACAGTCATTTAATTGGAGTCTCGGTACAACTGCACGCGAATTAATAAAAGTGCAATTCCCCTTCCTCACATATTATTTTACCTGCACGGGAAGTGCTGTGCAATCCTCGTGCCTAAATACAAATATACATTTTAAACACTTGTGCTTGTAACCCATATTTATATCTCATGTATTTTATAGATAAACACCAGCATTAACACACTACATACAACATAAAACACTAACAGACATAAAGGGGAGCCACACCACCAACCACTTATAAACATATAGTCATAAATAAGCTATGTCATGGAAAACAATGACATGAGTGATGTGCAGTGGAAGGATAACAAACTCGCCCAAAGGCTCAATCATTATCGCTGTGACTGCTTTTGATACAAATATTGTTTGGTTTTTCATGACACGTTTTACCAGGTTTCTTTCTGGTTTTCAATGACACATATTGTGAATAAAATTTTAATATAAAAATGAAAGAATAAAACATGGTATCTTTGCTGGAGGGTTGCTAACATTATAGAAAACACATTTGATTTTCTGAATTTCTATTTAATAAGAAGACACTTCTAAATCTAGTTTGATGTTAAGATCAATGCTCTCACTGCTTTGAAAATCTCTTTGTATGTCATATCATTCGTTATTTTTACCAGAGACCATTCACTGTCAACTCTTTACTTTTTTAATCATGGAAATCATTAAACTGTATGCCACAGTCATACATTTATGCCTTAAACAGTACATTTAAAGTCTCTCTCTCTCTCTCTCTCTCTCTCTCTCTCTCTCTCTCTCTCTCTCTCTCTCTCATCTCTCTCTCTCTCTCTCTCTCTCTCTCTCTCTCTCTCTCTCTCTCTCTCTCTCTCTCTCTATATATATATATATATATATATATATATATATATATATATATATATATATATATAATATATTTATTATTTATTTTCTTTTTTTTAAATAATTGTAGAACTTGAGATATCCATACTGCAGAACAGAGATCAAGAAGGCTTACATTTGTATTACATGACACACTGCAGGTAGCATCTAGAATCAGTTGTAAAGGTCTAGGTAGTAAAATTAAATTAAGATAAAGTGAAATATTGAATAAGAAATGGACATAATTGGGGAGCCACTTTCTGTTGAAGGTATGAGAGGGTGTTTCACACAGGGATTACTTTAAAATAAATAAATACGTACATATACCAGTCAATAATACAATGCCATCGGTACATGTTGCTGTTAGTTACAGTAACATTGCTGAATTTTCCAGTTTAATTAACAGAGTGCTTTGAAAGCAAAAAGAGTAAGACTCAACTGTCAATCCACATACGCAAGTTAATTATTTAGAAACAAAGGCAGAATGCAGCATTTTACTGACACTCGTTCTGAACCAGCGTGGGATTGGAAATTCTCTTCTCCAGGTATTTATTGCACTTGCTACATGTTGCTAAGTGCTGGGATGAACAGCATGTGATCACTTCCTACTAAAAGTAATTCAGCAAACACAAAGAGCTGGTTTCACTTTCCCTGATTAACACCAATACTGTACTAGCATTCAGTACCTATCATACGAGAAATATACATCACTCTTTGCTGGAAATTAGATTTAAAACGGTATCAATTCATTTTGGAAGGGGTGCTACACATCACATTTTTCTTCCACATACAAACAGCTGCGATAAGCTTTTCTGAAAATTAAATTACTCTTAACTGGAAGGTGCAATAATAAAGCAGTTAATTTGTATTACTTTGTATTATTATTGAGAGAATCATTATACAGCTCTGAAGACACTATTTCCAGTCTGTTTCATTGATAAGGTCAGAGGTTAGAAAAACATGGCAGTGAAACTGTACATTTTTACTGGTCAAGGCTGGTAAAGGAACTTGAAATCCTGATTGATATGTATATAAAAAATTACATTGTACATGATTAAATTAAATTACATGATTTTTAAAGTGTATTTAAAGCATTAATATAATAAATCTACTACTTTTTAGGTCTTCTCTTAAGAAGATAGTTGGAAAGTAATCCTCAGATGAGCTGTTGCATTGAACCATTTGAACCCGTCTCCATTAAACTCAGTTGTATCACTGGTCTGGCTTTAGGAAAACTTAAGCATGCCTTTCACAGCAAGAGTGCCCTGATGGTGATTGGCTCTCCGAAGTGCAGCTGCTCACCCCTACACCCATAATACTTAGCAATCTGTGGAAAAGCCAAATAAAGCAACAGGCCACAAAATGGGTGTATGACGTATTTGTACAATTAATTTACAGATGTGTGACAACACACAACAAAGATAACAGGCAAGGACCCCACTCCCCTCTTCATCCTTCTCTCAATCTTCATTTCTTTACTTTGATGGCACATGTTGGATGCTGATATGCCTGTGGAACATATTATGAACATGTTATGTTATTATGGAAACAAAAAAGAGGCTTGTTGCTTGTATTTTTGCTGCAAATTGACTATGGTGATGCAGTATATGGGTTTGCATCACCATCAACTTTAGATAAACTGGACTCGCTATATCATGCAACATTGAGGTACATTACAAATACAAGATTTAATACTCATCATTGTATATCATACGATTTGGTAGGCTGGACTTCTTTGGCTTTACGCAGGTTGAAGCACTGGTATATTCTGGTATATAAGGCTATTCAATGTAAATCACCCTCTTATTTAAATGAATACCTTATAGCTTCCCATAGTAACCATAGCCTCAGATCTCATTCTTTTTTGCATTTTCAAATCCCAAATGTGTTGTAATTGTTTGAAATAGTTGACTACTTTTGTGTAGTTTGATTATTGTTTTAAATGCGATTTGCCCTTGTCTTAATTGTATTTTATTGTGTATTTGTTCTTGTTGTCTCTGATTGACTTGCTGCTACCTGCTCGTAAAAGAGGTTTTAATCTCAATGTGACTACCTAGTTAAATAAAGGATAATAAATTATATATATCCCGGTATTGACTGTTGATCTACTAAAAAACTATAAAACAAATAGGAAGATATCGCATAGTCGGCAACCAGTTTGGGATCATACATGTAGCCTACTAATATATCTGTGCACAGTTTTTGCAAAGACTTTTTGGGCACACAAGCCGTTGTCTTATATATTATAGATTATAAAACAACGACTCATGTGTCTAGAAAAAAAACTGTTTTTTAGAAGGGCTAGTATTCCGATAGTATCCTAATACTGAGTGGGTATTCGGTATTACGTTTTCAGAATACTGGTATCCAGAACCCGGACAGATTCATTCGGAATACTGTGTTTACATGGCATGGAATAGCTATTCAAATTTCCCACTATTCCTAATACAACTGGAATCCTGATAGAACAGGACTACTGGAACAGGTGCCTGGATAGCAATATGGGTGAAGTCAATTGCACCTACCACGCGCGACAGGTGCACAACCTCATAAAAACCCTGCATTATCTCTTGACTATTTGCTCTGGTACTCTATATGTTCCTCAGCACGTCACAGCAACATGGTTATGAACCTGTCAAGGTGGCGGGACACGGCTGACTGGGTGATCCCCACTGTATCACCTGCTACCTTCTGGAAGGTCCCGGTAGCCAGGATACACATACAGACAGTCACTACCAATTACTCAGACAAGGCATGACTGCGCAGGTTTGTTCTGGCCAGGTCATCATGCAATATGTGACATAGATGAGTCAACATGTCTCAGTTGAGACGATACCTGGACACGATTTACTCATTGCTGAGCTCCTCATACGTGTGCCGAAGCCGGTACACCATTTCAGCATATCTTCGCCTATGTCGGGGTTGCTGTTGCTGGGTGTGCCTTGCATCATTCACATCCAAATATCGATGGACACGCTGCATGCTACCCACGTTTCCCATTGTTGCCTGTTTGTAGTCAGTGCTGGAATGATAGTGTGCGCGGAGTTAACACAGTCCTTTTACAATCCTTATTCTGTGCGTCACAAACCTGGTTTTGTGCTTGGCGCATACCTTCGTATATACTAGGATCATGCATATTATCGGCCACTCCCTGCACTGCATAGTGCAGAATCGACTGTGATGCGCAAAAGGACATTTTGAATATGGCAACTTGGCACAATTTCGGCACAACGGCCATTTGCGATGCTCATACCCCTCTGCTCGGTGCGCAAACCTTTCAAAGATTGGGCCCAACATCTACAAAATGTAATCCTTCCTATAAGAGCAAAACAGCCAGATAGAGACCATAGTTTTTTGTAGGTTATTAATATAGTGTTACGTTCACAAATATGTAATTAAGGAATACATGGGGTAAGATACACAGATGCAAAAGAGCTTTATGTTATGTTTGGATGTGAACTCAGTTATTATAAAAGCAGTTTTAACTGCACTATAAGAAAGTTTATATAATCTATGAGGATTGCATTGTAAAAGGTTTGCCATTTTTAAACAGCCTATGTTTTTATTCCGAAGTCCATGGGGGATTTATTTTGCAACTGTAGATCAGGATGTTTTCCAAATACCAATTGCTACAGTAACATCCACTGGAGAAACCAAAGATACAACAAAATGGTTAAAAAAGTGAGCCATCCATGTAATGCAAACCTCAAGGCTTTCTCTTCATTTGTTTCTTTGTAGAGAAACACATTTGTGATACACTGGCAGCTATTTACGCTTGGAATGGAAGCAACTGCATATCTAAATTCACCAAATTCCTAAGCAGCCCTGGGGGGAAATATTTATTCATTTATTTATTTATTTGAATTATTTGATCTGTAACTTCAAACACTCCACCATAAACTCTGCAGTAATTGCGTTAAGAATGCCAAGAAGATACATGTTTGAGGTTCTAGGATGATGGAAAGATGCAAGTATATCTATTTTATTAAAACAAATGCAAATAATACATGATATAGGGCAGTATGGTCATGGCTCACATTGGCCCCATAATGCCATTACAGTAGCACTTCATTAAAAGGTGGAACAGAAATTATATTTTACCCAATGTTTAACCCCCTTAGGTTTTTAGGAGGATAAGCAGGTGAAGATGTTATTGATTCAGTTCTGTTTTCTGCATAACTTGGGTTGAAATCAAAGGAAAATGACATTTCTTAACCCTGGAGGGGTGGGGGGGGTCTTAATTGCACTGACTTGAAGCAACCTCTGGATCAATAACTTGAATGGACTAAAGTCATTGGTTGGCTGAGGTTAAAAAGGCAGCATGACGAAGCTAGCTTTTCTTTTTCTCAAAACCCTTAGTATATGAATTACTTTTTTTTTTTTTTGTTTTTTTTTGTTCCTGACAGAGTGGCTTTTCACCCAGTCCAAAAAAGAAGAAAATAGGTCAAATAAACCTTCTTTGTTTTTACATCTACCCTTTCTTTTCCAGTATTGCTGGACATTGATCATATAGTTAACTTATTCATATGCCTACCTCTCTCGTTACAGTGATTGAAAACTAATAAATGAAATACAATAGATTGAAAATACCTCATTGACTAGGACAACAGGAGTGTCTTGGAGATTAATAATGTGCATACTCATGGGTGTAGGGAATCTGTATGTCTGTTCATCCATCCAACTGTCTTTCTGTATGCCAGTTTATACAATGGCATAATCATAATCAGTGAGTAAATGGATGCTGTATGATTGCGTCAGTCTGTTAGAATACCTTTTGTTCATAGTGGAAACCCAGCCATACAAGTTATAGTCATCTAAAAAGTACCTACTCAAGACCAGGCTGAAAGCCTTTAGCTCTTTTTCTTGCTCTACTGTTATAGTTAATCAGAAAGGAAACAATTGTGTAATATATGTTTTGTTAGTTGCCATATAAGAGGCTGTGCTAACTGGAAAATAAACAAAGTAATATCTAAATAATTTATAAACTCAGGGAATTACAATACTTTTTGCCTTGTGTGTAGTAAGGTCTCCATGGAAACATGATGTCTGATGTCACACATTTTAGTTTACACACTGGTCCAGAGGCAGCTTGGAGCACAGATTGAAGAGAATGGTTTAATCCAATCAGCTCCAAGGTTGTTCAAATCAGAGCTGTAAGTGTAAACACACTGTCACACTGAGACTTTAACATCTATAGACGCACTTACCCAATTATGGTAAAACTTGTCTCTGTCTGTAGGTCACACTTAGTTTTTACAAATATCTATAGAAGCACTTATTCTTTGTTGATAAAATTTAGACTTGACATACTTTAACACAATCTCTTGGGTGTAACAGAGGTAATATGTCTATGTGTCTGTATGTCAAAGTTATGTTTCTACTTGTTCATACAGTGGATTTACCTGCAGTTCATGGTAGTTTATTTTTGGTTGTTATTGATAGCTCGAGTTTGGAGTACTCCCTTTTACAGGTGTCTAAGTGGTGGCTCCTGACACTCCCTGTTCATAAACTAAAAACCTTATAGCTTTCACTCCCCAGAGGAGCCCTCATTTATATAATTACCTGATTCTGCTAGTTAATGTCCAGAAGGCGAAAAGTTGTCATTAAGGCAAAAGTAGGGGAGGGTCATTGACTCAGGCAGGGGGAAGTTACACACATTATTAACATTATGTAGACTCCATTTACAATTAGGCATGCTTAACCCTTTGCAGTGTTATCCAGCGCTTGTCAGGCATGTCAGGTCCAATTTATTTTCACATGCACTGTTTAAAATATTTTTCAGAGTAAAACAAGTTTAAAAGGCATTGAATCGCAAAAGGACACTCAGTACTGTAGCTCCAGCCAAGCCCCATCCATCCCTTGTTCGCTGTATTTTTCTACATATCTCACTATAGACATTGCATACCGATAAATCCTCTCCTGATCACTCGTTTTATCACCAAACTCCTCAATAATGCGATCCAAGTCATTATTTTATTACTATAACATCTTAAAAAGCTCTGCAAATGTCTGCGATATTCTTTGAGCGCTGGATGCGAAAGCAGCTATCTCCTTTGTTTTTGCCTGTGTTATCTTTATAATGCATGAGGCTATCAGATACGTCCTTTTTTCATCTTCAGTCAGCTCCTATTGGTCTCACTTGGCCATTGAAAGGTTTTTTCTGCTTTTTCCAGAGGATAAACAACTAAAAACCCATCCTAAGTCCCACACTGTCCCTCTTCACCCTTTGTGGGTGGTCTTGAGGGAGGGCAAATCCATTCTCCGGTGATCTCGGGAAAGGGCCGCAAACCTGCGACTGGGAACCCAAACATGGGGACTGGGGCGACTGGCATGCAGGCAGGGAACCTGGTTACTGTGGAAACCAGGTACTGTGGAATCATCAGCGTTTATGGGGGAGGAGAAGATATGAACAACGTGGAGAGGCTGATATTTTCCCCTCAAGTAAGAAAATCAGTGAAAGAATATTCACAAACAGTAATAGGTGATGAGAATTACAAAACTCCATTTCCCAGAAACAAACAGGAAGTAGAGAGACCAACGACCTTTTAGGAACTGGGCCCGCATATGAAAGGAAGATGTACCGTAGATAGACGTGGGTGTAAGGGTTTGGAGTAAGCTTGCGTGACTCTGTAAAAGGAAAACTGTAAACAGCATTACAACTTTAGTCTAAGAAACAAGATGGCGGTTGATGGTAGAACGGAGCTTTTTGGATATAGTGCGGGAACCTGTGTGTATATGGAACCGTGCTTGGAAAACAAAAGTAACAACGTATGGGTCCAGCTGGAACAAGGGAGCCTACTGTTCAGACTGGACGCTAACCTTTTGTGGAATTACTTACTGCGTGGGTGGAAAGAACCTCGTACAGTGATTGCATCGTTTTAATCTTTATTAATTGCTGCTGTAAACCTCAGCAGGGACAGGGCTGGAATGCTGGAAACTACAGTAACTGCTTTAGTTAAAATTAAAGGCCGTGTAGGAACGAGACTGTGCTTAAAAAAAACTCAGCGGTATGTTTGGTTTTTAAAAGGAATCACTGAGGAAAATGACGGGCCTGACATTTGTTTGTTTATGAAGACTGTTTATTTAGAAAAAGGATATCTGTACAGAGTTTGGGGGAACCAACTGTGAGTGTGTTTCAAGCTGTATACAAATAGTGAATCCAAAGTTAGACGTTTAAAAACCCTATCCAGGATGGTGTTAAACTAGTAAAAAAAAAAGGGATACTGCAGCATAATACAGTACAACACAAAACTAGTAAATGGGACCTGTTGCAAGCATTATTGCCTTAATTCAGCACACTGGAGAAGGATTATGGAAATCAGGGCTACTACCGGTTGGGCGTGGGCTGCATTGAGGAAGTCTTCCAGCTGAGGGCGCTGGTACTGCATGAAAGAGAGAGAAATAGCGTCAGTGACACAAAAACCCTGCTTCCTGGGGCATTCAAGAGGGAGTAGCTAACGTGATACTTACCTGGCGGTTTCAAACAGAACCTGTTGAATGTTCAGGTAGGACTGGTCTCCAGGGAAAGACTTACCTGAGAGTGTGTGCTGGAAAGTAATCTGTGAAAAGAAAAAGGATTGCAAACTCTACTACGAAACGCTGACCTGAAGGACTGTGTTAAAAGGGCAGTGTTACTTACCCTGGACTGCTGTGTGGTAAAATTCCTACAAAATACTACACATCCGTGGTTGATCCTGGAATGGGAATTTTTACCTGTCATAAGATAAGCTTCTACAGGGCTAGACAGGGAAACAAAAGAGCATGTAGTTAGAGCCCAGAGCAGCCAGGCTTTCTTTTGTTCATTTGTGGGTTTATTTAATCAATTGTGTAAAGCAATAAACAGAACTTACTGTTTCGCCAATTCTGTCGTCCAGTCTCCTCTGTCTGAAGGCAAACATTGGCTACCACATACTCAATAGAACACTAATCATTCACTATATATACACACACACACACACACAGTGGTTTGCAGAAGTATTCGCAAATTATTTTACAAATTATTTATGCACAGTTTTTCCAAACAAACTTTTTTTTTTTTTTTTTTTTTTAATTCAAAGCTGTAGTGGTTAAACAGAACAGTGTTATATGATGACGAGGTTAAATGTCAGGAAAACAACATAAAATTTACTGGTTGCATAAGTATTCAGCCCCTTAAGTCAGCACTTGGTAGAAGCACCTGTTGCAGCAATTACTGCTATGAGTCTTTTTGAATAGGTCTCTACTAGCTTTGTACAGCAGGATGGTGACATTTTTGTCATTAGTCAGGGGAAAATTGCACCAGTTCTGATAAATTTGTTGGGGATTGTCAATGGACTGCAGTCTTCAAGTCTTGCCATAAAATTTCGATTGGATTCAATTCAGGACTTTGACTGGACCACTCAAGAACATAAATTCTCTTCTTGTTCAACCACTCCAGTATGGCTTTGGCTTTGTGCTTCGGGTCATTGTTCTGCTGAAATGTGAATATCCTCCCCAGTTTCAGAGTCTTGGCTGACTCGCACAGGTTTTCCTCAAGGATTCACCTGTACTTTGCAGCATCCATTCTCCCCTCTGTCCTGAGAAGCATCCCCATAACATGATGCTTCCACCACCATGATTGAAAATTAGGATGGTGTTGACTGGGTGATGTCCAGTGTTGGACTTGCGCCAGACGTAACGCTTGGAATTTAGATCGAAATTTTTGTCTCGTCTGACCACAAAACCTTTTTACACATGTCTGCAGTATCAGCTACATACTTTTTCACAAACTTCATACGTGCTTTAAGATGAGGCTTTTTGAGTAAAGGCATCTTTCTTGCCACCCGTCCATGCAGACCAGCATTATATAGGGACCAGCTTATTGTTGATGTGTGAACACTGACTCCCATCTTGGACACAGAACTTTGCATATCTCTCAAGGTCATTATTGGCTGCAGAATGATATCCCAAAACAGTATCCTTCTTGCCAGGCTGCTCAGTTTGGGAGGGCGACCTGATCAGGGTAGTGTCTGGCTGGTATGATGCATCTTCCACTTCTTAATGATGGTGTTCACTGTGCTGAGAGGGATAATCAGCACCTTTGAAATTTTCTTGTACCCTTCTCCTGCTCTGTGCCTCTCTACCACTTTATCCCTGACTTGTTTCGAAAGCTCCTTGGTGTTCATACTTGCGTTGTTGGATCACTATTTCAGTTGCAGCTTGAAAGTCTTTATATACCTGAGGGAAATACTCTACAAGTTAGACCACTTTGAGTACACACATGCTGAAACCAGTTCACTAATTTTGTGACCTTTCAAACAAATCATTTGCACCTAAGCTGATTTAGGGCTGCAGGAGCAAAGGGGTTGAATATTTATGCAACTGAGATAATTAGTTTTTCTCTGTAAATCTTACTTATATTTTATATGCATTTTTTTACTTCATCAATGTGGAGTAGTTTGTGTAGATTCTACATGTAAAGTCTAATTTGAAAGCATCTAAGAGTATTCTCAGGTGCCAACAAAATGTAAAAACTTTGCAGGGTGGGTGATTACTTCTGCAAACCACTGCATTCAAAGCAAAGATACTACCATGAAGATCAAAGGTTTCACAACAACTCCGAGATAACGTTGTAGAAAGGCACAGATCAGGGGAGGGGTATAAAAACATTTCAAAGGCATTGAATATCCCCTTGGAGCACAGTCAAGTCGATCATTAAGAAGTGGAAGGTATGCGGCACCACCCAGAATCTTCTTAGAGCAGGCCGTCCTCTCAAACTGAGCAGCCGGGAAAGAAGGGCATTGGTCAGAGAAACCATCAAGATGCCAATGACAACTCTGAAAGACCTACAGCGTTGCATGCCTGAGATGGGAGAAACTGTCCATGTGTCAACAATAGCTCAGGTACTCCACAAATCTGGCCTGTATGGAAGATTGGGCAAGAAGGAAGCCATTTCTGAAAAAAGCCCATGTAAAATCCGGCTTGGAATTTGCAAAAAAGGCATGTGGGAGACTCTTTAAAGATGTGGCAAAAGATTCTGTGGTCTGATTAAATAAAAATTAAACTATTTGGCCTAAATGCAAAGTGTTATGTTTGGTGCAAATCCAACACAGCACATCACCCAGGTAACACCATCCCTACTGTGATGCTTTTCACTGGCAGGGACTGGAAAGCTTGTCTGGGTAGAGGGCAAAATGGGTGGAGCAAAATACAAGCAAATCCTTGAGGAAAACCTGCTTCAGTCTGCAAAACCTAAGACTGGGATGGAGATTCATCTTTCAGCAGGACAATGACCCCAAGCACAGAGTGGCTTAAAAACAAGAAAGTGAATGTCCTAGAGTGGCCCAGTCAAATCTCTGACTTGAATCTGATTGTCCACCAACGACCCCCATCCAACTTGACAGAGCTTGAACAATTTTGCCAAGAAAAATGGGAGAATATTGCACGATCCAGATGTGCAAATCTGGTAGAGACTTACTCCAAAAGACTGAAAGCTGTAATTGCTGCCAAAGGTGGTTCTACCAAGTATTGATTCAGGGGGGTAAATACTTATCTAACCAATACATTTCAGTTTTTTTCCATTAACTGTTGTTTCACAAAGTGTCCGCCACTGTGTGTATTTTGTGTTGTATGTTGTGTGTTAATGTTGGTGTATAGTCATTGGTACACGGCATATAAACGGGTCTGTGTAACATGAATGCTTAAAATGTATATTTGTATTTAGGCATGAGGATTGCACAGCATTTCACGTGCAAGTAAAAAGTAATAAAATATGACCACTGGGAATTGCACTTTATAAATTCATGTGCAGTTGTACCGCAACTCCAATTGAATGATTGATTAGCAATCGAGTCTTGGTACAGCTGCATAAAAGCTGCATGTTTTCACTCACTCTGGGTTGTGTGTTCGGTGAGTGGAGAATGGGATTGGAGACGGAGGTAATTGTAATAATGATAGTTAAGAATAGAAGCTCACCGTGTTTTGTCTATATAGTCCGTTTTGTTTGTCTGTTTATTTTGACTACCAGTGCCATGTCCTGGTTTTTTGTTTGTCTTACAACAGTTTATATTCTGTCTGTCTGTGCAATATTAAATGCTGAGCAAGACCATTTGCTCAGCTCCACCAAACTCCACCTCTCCGTCATTTATTTCCTGGTTCCTGTTTCTGGCCTGACGTCCGCCACTCCGACCGTCTTTGTGACACTCTTCAAAGTGTTTAGTAGGTTGTGTTAATCAAAGGAAGAAAAAAAGATTTCAGGTTGTAACACAACAAACTGTGAAAACATCCAAGGGGGGTAAATACTTCCTATAGACACTGTATTATATGGATTGTAGCATAGCAACAGGAAGGCGTAATTAATTAAAACTGCCGAACTCCTCGTCTTCATCATTTGAACCTTCATCGTTGATTATGCAAACCATTTTCTGAATCATTAATGCACAGATAAACTACTTCTAGGCAGCTTTATCTATTCACATGATCCCCGATATGTCCCCTCAGGCTTTATTTGCGCATGGTTATTACAGAATGGAAATTAATCGTTCAAACCAGGCCATCAACTCAGCAGAATCCGATAGTTTAATCACTGTCCAGCAATTTTCCAGTGCTAAACAGCTGAGCACATTATTGCCACCTGTAGGAGTACACACGCAGTGCCACGATATATTTGAAAAGATTTGTTAAGTTTCAATTCATCTTAAGGTTCTATTGGATGTTGGAAAGATCCTGTGGTTTCTTTCAGCACCTAAAAAAATTACATTTTGTTTTCTGAGATTATATTCTTTTTATCATGGAATACCATGGTTACTGTGGCCGTCAAGGTTAAGCTTATTTGCATGACTAAGCGTTAGAATATTTTTTCAAGGGAATGACCTGAAAGAAGCCACCCTCCTATGAGACAAGGCCTCTAACAGCAGTCCCAAGTCAACCCAGGCCAGTGATGTAACTGCAAAGGAGGCGGTGAGGAGGAGGAGGAGGAAAGAAGCTTCACAGTAGAAGGATGGAGGCAAGTCAAAGCTTTTAAACGATTGGGATAAACCAATGGAGCTGTCATTTCGACTCTAGAATAGCGGCAAACCTTTAGGAATATAATACTTGTTTTCTATGTCAAGGTGGCACATAATATTTTCTGTGAGCCGCTCAAGCACTATGACAAACTGTAATGAGTTTTCCTACCTGGTTCTCAGTGCTACTTCTTATAAAAATTATAGGTACATACCAAGTTGATTCTGGTCATGGGCGGCGCTTATAAAAGGCTTGGAGAGGCTAAGCCTCCCCAAAATAAATTGCTCAAACCCTCACAAGAAATTGTTCTGACCAACACAAAAAATATTTGTGAGAGCTAGGGCAGCTGGAATATCAAAATCAACCCTGTAGTCAGATACTGGATTTAGGTACATTTCAAAGTCATTGGAAGAGACAATACTCAGCTTATTTAACATCAATTCTTCCCACTGACCTGAGCTTTCCATACCGCTGCAGGAGGCAACTCTGACCCCTTTTCACTCATTCCCTTGCCTGGAACATTCTCTTCACAATTTCTACATTTATTCGAATTGCTGTTATCTATGCAAACAGCTTGATCTGAATCTGATTTTACAGAACTTTCATAGCATACTGTCTTAACGCACCACCGTTGTGTGAGAATTTGATAACTGCATGTGACGCTACAATCAGAACATACTTCCTTTGACTGTTTGAACAAATGCCACCTTTCAGAACACTGTTTGTGGTGCCAGATTATGACTATTTCTGGAGTTTTTTCTTTATAATTTTCCAGTCAATGACTCCATTTTCATAAATCGGGGTCTTTTGAACTTCTGAAAAAGTGTCTGCAAGGAAAGAAGAAAACCGCATCTACCTGCTTATTGTACTCTAAATACGAAAATGTATTATTCTGATGAAAATGTATAGTTTTGCTTACCAAAGACAGTTTTCGATACACAAGCAAACAAGGCTATGGCGGTCCAAAATACAGGATTTAGTTGCATTTCAATGTCATTCAAGGAGACAAGGCGTGGCTGGTTTAACGTCCATTCTTCCCGCTGCTCTGAGCCCCAAATAGATATTCAAAAGTTTACCCTAAGAGTGCAATTATTTTTTTGCAAATATACTTTATGAAATACGTTGAATGCCCCTTGATTATAAGTACGATAGTAAGTGTGTGTTTAGATGCTTAATAGTCAGTATTAATAATCGTTTTAAATTGGAAATGGTGTCTGAAATTAATGTAGGTGTAGGACTGCAGAGTAGGTTAACAGATTTAAGGTTTTAAAAAACAGTGTAGCTTGTTATCCTTACTGTTTTTCTAATTTGCTTAAATGGCAGAACATGTTTTAAAGTACAAGCCAGTGCTGTTAAACTTAATTTATTTATCCACCTTATGTTGGAAAAAAAAAAAAAAAAAAAAAAAAAATTCTAATATATATGTAGCTTCCCTGAGTGGTTTTGAGATCTGTTTTGTGCTATAAATTATAAACATTCTCAAAAAGACGCAGGAGAATGAATCCGGATTACAGCTTTTATTTATGTCCGTCAGTCCGACTATTTTAACTCAACACAATGAATGAAACTTAGTGTTCAGACTCGCTGGTAACAGAGGAATAAGAAAATAAGTCCATGTTTTAAATATATACAGTGGCACTGGCACAATTTTTAAAGTGGGGGTACTGAAATCCACTGAACAAAACTCTAACCCTTGTATATGATGGAAGCAATGCAAAGCCATATATACCCCGGTGGGAGACCACATATATATATTATATATGTGTGTGTGTGTGTGTGTGTGTGTGTGTGTGTGTGTGTGTGTGTGTGTGTGTATATATAATATATATATATATATATATATATATATATATATATATATATTATATATATATATATATATAAAGAAGGCGCACAGGTTTTATTCACAAACACAGTGAGAACAGCTCACGTGACTCTGACAAGGTGCAGTGAACTGGAAGTCCCAATTATTCACCTCGCACTTAACTAATCTTCAGTGCTCAATAATAAGCAAACCCCGACTCCGGCTACTCGGCAGGCCATCGGCAGTTTCGTTTTCTTTATGGTCTGATCCTGGGTCATTCTCATACGGATCAGAGGATTACCGCAAGGTCTTTAGAACTGTTTGTCCGAGTAGTGTGGACAGTGTTCAACCTGTTGGCTTTGGCTTTGCAGCAGCCCTGAGGTGAATAAATGGGATCTTTTTATACCAGACACCCTGCTGGAACACACCTACCTGCTGATTACTTTCAGCCGGCAATCACACACAGCAGACAGGCTCTCCCAGGAGCATCATGTACTTCATTAATTCACAATAATTACAATAAACACACACTATTTGCAATACATTTACACAAATAAACCTGTCTCAGCTATGTAAAAATAAATATATAAATAAATAATTCAATCAATAACATAGAAATAAAAAAATAAAATGTTTTACAATGGAAAACAGTTTTATATTTTAGAATGGTTTTGTGCAAATTCTAGTCATTCACTAGGCATTTAGAACCTAGCCAACAGCAATTATAAAAAATAGTGCCCCTATCATACAATGCCAGTGGTAAGTACAGTTGAAGTAATTTATGATAAAAAAAAAAAAGAAATCATTTTCTGTTCTTGTGACGGGTCCATTGAGATGTGGATTCGGTTCACAGCTTTAAGGATTTAATTATTTAGTAGAGGCAGAGCTGCCAGTAATCGACTACTCGTATACTTCAACATTATTGGATGACTGAATAGTGGTTGTAGTGTCTCATTACTTCTGTGCAGAACCAAGCATCCTCACTGCAGCCACTAATGTGAGAAGAAGAGTGTCCTCGAGGCTACTCCTGTCAGCGTGAGTTACTTCAGAAATGTGTCAGTGTCCTGACTCTAAGGTAAAAATTATGTCAGATAATTCAACATTTTGGGGAATGAGCACCTACCATAACTTACACTCTACAGCATTAAATAATTTTTTGAATGACTCCTTAAGTACATTGTAACTATGCATAATAACATTGTAATGATGTGTAAATACACATGATTTTACTATGTGACTACTATGTAAATTCACAGTAATTAGAGACAATGTAAAGTGTTATATATACATACAGTGGCTTGCAAAAGTATTCAGACCCCTGACCAATTCTCTCATATTACCAAATTACAAATGGTACATTGAAATTTCGTTCTGTTTGATATTTTATTTTTAAACACTGAAACTGAGAATCAATTATTGTAAGGTGACATTGGTTTTATATTGGTAAATATTTTTAAGAAAAATAAAAACTAAAATATCTTGCTTGCATAAGTATTCAACCCCTGTGCTGTGGAAGCTCCCCATTTTCACCGATGAAAGAAATTGCCCTAACGAGGACACAATTACCTTGCCATTGGACTCCACCTGTGAACCATTAAAGTTGCTGTCACATTTTCTGGATAAAAACCCCACTGTTGAAGGATCATTGGTAAGGCTGTGAATCTGAAGGAAAATGAAGACCAAAAGAGCATTCTACAGAAGTTAGAGATAAAGTAATACAAATGCATAGATTAGGGAAAGGGTACAAAATAATATCCAAGTTTTTGGATATCCCAGTGAGCACAGTTGGATCAATAAACAGGAAGTGGAAGCTGCATCAAACCACCCAGGCACTGCCAAGAAAAGGCCGTCCCTCAAAACTCAGCACTCAAATTAGAAGGAGACTTGTGAGAGAAGACACAGAAATGCCAACAATCACTTTGAAGGAGCTACAGAGTACAGTAGCTGGGAGTGGAGTAGTGGTGCACCAGTCAACCATATAACACTGGCCTGTATGGGAGGGTGGCAAGAAAGAAACCACTACTAAAAAAGTACCATCTGAAAGCGCATCTGGAGTTTGCCAGAAAGCATGAGAGTGACCCAGCTGCGATGTGGGAAAAGGTTTTGTGGTCAGATGAGACCAAGATAGAGCTTTTTGGCCAAAACTCAAAGCGCTATGTGTGGCTCAAACCTAACACTGCCCATGCCTCAAGACACACCATCCCTACAGTGAAGTATGGTGGTGGCAGCATCATGCTGTGGGGATGCTTCTCATCAGCAGGGACTGGGCATCTTGTTACAATTGAAGGAAGAATGGATGGAGCAAAATACAGGAAAATACTGCAAGAGAATCTGCTTCAGTCCGCTAAAAAACTGAAGCTTGGGAGGAAATTCACCTTTCAGCAGGACAATGATCCCAAGCACAAGGCCAAAGCAACATTGGAGTGGCTCAAGAACAAAAAGGTGAATGTCCTACAGTGGCCCAGTCAAAGTCCTGATCTCAATCCCATTGAGAATCTGTACTATTTGAAAATTGCGGTCCGCAAGCGTCGTCCAACCAACCTGAACAACCTGGAGCAAATCTACCAAGAAGAATTGGCCATAATCACTCCGACACTGTGTGCAAAGCTGGTACATACTTACCCGAAAAGACTTAAAGCTGTTATTGCAGCAAAAGGTGGCTCTATCAAATATTAATGTGTGGGGGTTGAATACTTATGCAAGCAAGATATTTCAGTTTTTTTTTTTCTTAAAAATATTTCCCAACATAAAACCAATGTCACCTTACAATAATTGATTTTGAGTTTAAGTGTTTAAAAAAAAAAAAATCGAACAGAACGAAATTTCAATGTACCATTTGCAATTCAGTAATATGAGAAAATTGGTCAGGGGTCTGAATACTTTTGCAAGCCACTGTGTGTATATATATATGTGTGTGTGTGTGTGTGTGTGTGTGTGTGTGTGTGTGTGTGTGTGTGTGTGTGTGTGTGTGTGTGTGTGTGTGGTGTGTGTGTGTGTGTGTGTGTGTGTGTGTGTGTGTGTGTGTGTGTGTGTGTGTGTGTGTGTGTGTGCATGAAGCACCTGACAAGAACAAGGTGTCAGACAAATAACTGGCAAGAACGAAAATAACAAAAGTAGAAGCCAGTTTCTTTATAGCTATCAACACTTGAATCTGCCTTTCAAGTCTTGAGGCAAACCAACTGTTTTCAGTCAATACCATTTTAATAGTCACACATTCAGTCAACTGTACAGTGTTACCTGACCTACACAGTGCAGCTCTTTTATGTTGCTTTTGTCTGTACAACATAAACTTGGATTCACTTCTAAAGACAGAGAGATTAAAGAAAAAGAAAACAAGGCTGGGTAATATCCCCAAAGGACAAATCTTCGGTTTGATTGATTTTGTGATCAAGCATTGCTGCTGATACCAGTAGCTTCTCTGGTAGTTGTTGGAAACCCATGTAAGGCAGTTGTCTTCAGAGCATATATACAATTAAACACATGCTACAAATTAGAATTAAGATGTTACAACTAGGGAGCATGTTTAATCTGACCTTCATGCTGCACTCACATCAATCATTACTGTATTTGAGAAGATTTATTATATATGACCTGTATGGCATGTTCAGTCTGGATGTTCTCATTACACAAATTGTTTCACTTTTAATTACTCTGGCTCATGTGTTAATAATTCCCATAATAAAAAAAGGATAATCAAGATGTTAAAATAAATGCACCGAATGAGAAAATAGTCCAGTGGACTGTAAAAACCAGCTAGGCTGTTTCTATTTGTGTAAAAGCCCTGTGACCTTGAGAATAGATATACCTTCTGGCTGTTAGCGATCTCTCTGTGTATTTACGAGAGGGCAGTGTAAAGCTGTTGTGTGTAGGGTTACTGGCTTTGTTTTAGGCACTTTTGCTTAAGTGGTAGTTTTATTTTGATAAACTGGTTCTTGATGCATCATTTCAGAATGTATTTTTGGAATTGGCATGATGCTACCATGCTAACTGTCTGCCTACTGCAATTAGTATTCCTGAACTTGACAGAGATTTGTAACGCCGTAGAAGGTGACGGGTTGGATGGAGTTGTCTAGTGGCTGCCTGTCTTCTGCTTGGCCATAGTGTTTCAACACTGCAGTGTATGCTTTACTGGACACACTCAGAAGGGTGATGATGCCCCAGTAATTTGTATGCATTCTTCTCTGGCCTTTCTTGTGGTATGTCCTGATGACTGTTACTAATGCGATAAATAATAAATAAGTGAAATGATATAGAACGGTAAAGGAAAAATGAATTTAACAGTTCAGAATGTAATCAATCTTGTAGTTAGTGAATGGTCTATTCTTCCAGAATCTGCTGTAGTATTACTCAACTCAATCCTTTATTTTCATGGGTTTGTAACAAGCCAACTTTCTCTCCCTGTGTGTCAATATTCTGAAATGTTAATTTAACTGTTGATGTGTCCTGCCAGCAAATCATTGGGTAAGGATAAAGACACACTGCTAATTAGGTAGCTATAGTTAAACGAGGCAGTTTTCCCAGCGACAGCGAGTGGAAGCGACAGCGAGTGGGAGAAGTACAGCGTGGAAAAGTACAGAGCAGTTTCGAAGCAGAAAGGAGAAATTGCATCTTGAATTGCTTTAATCAGAAAACAGAGGACATTGGGGAAACACAGCCGCGTGTGTTTTTCTGATAACAAACAAGCTGAAACTCGGAGCAGCTGATTCAAATCCAGCGCCGTTTTGAGACACGGGCGAGGGGAGGAGCCGACAGCACAGCAGAACAACGCAGTTAAACGAGGCAGTCTTCCCAGCGACAGCGAGTGGGAGAAGTACACGAGTGGGAGAAGTACAGCGTGGAAAAGTACAGAGCAGTTTCGAAGCAGAAAGGAGAAATTGCATCTTGAATTGCTTTAATCAGAAAACAGAGGACATTGGGGAAACACAGCCGCGTGTGTTTTTCTGATAACAAACAAGCTGAAACTCGGAGCAGCTGATTCAAATTCAGCGCCGTTTTGAGACACGGGCGAGGGGAGGAGCCGACAGCACAGCAGAACAACGCAGTTAAACGAGGCAGTCTTCCCAGCGACAGCGAGTGGGAGAAGTACAGCGTGGAAAAGTACAGAGCAGTTTAGAAGCAGAAAGGAGAAATTGCATCTTGAATTGCTTTAATCAGAAAACAGAGGACATTGGGGAAAACACAGCAGCCGCGTGTGTTTTTCTGATAACAAACAAGCTGAAACTCGGAGCAGCTGATTCAAATTCAGCGCCGTTTTGAGACACGGGCGAGGGGAGGAGCCGACAGCACAGCAGAACAACGCAGTTAAACGAGGCAGTCTTCCCAGCGACAGCGAGTGGGAGAAGTACAGCGAGTGGGAGAAGTACAGCGTGGAAAAGTACAGAGCAGTTTCGAAGCAGTTTGAAAGCAGGTTGACAGCTGCAGAAGAAACTAAACTTCAAAAAAAAAAAAACCCTCAACATGGTCTTCAAGCCAGTAATCTGTGACACCTGCTTGATGTGGGAAATCCGAGAAAACCCAGCAGAGCTAAACCAAGTGTGCGTAAAGTGCCGCGCGATCCAGGATTTGCATAAACTAGTAAGTATGCTAGAAATGGAGCTGGAAGAAGTGAGACAGCAACAGGATCTTGAGGAACTGGCACACCCACAATTCATGGAAGTCTGCATCACCCCTAACAGACTGAAAGCCACCAGGGAGATAGAAGGTCAGAACAGCTGGGTTCAGGTAGGCAGAAGCAGGGAAAAAAAGAAACTTCGTCAAACACCACCAGAAATCAAAACAACCAACAGATTTGAGTCACTTCAGAATTTTGATGAGCAGAACCAACAACAAGAGAATGAAAGGAACAACATCCAGGACCCTATTGACAGTGGTGACAAGACAGCAAAAAGAAGGGAGGTCATGATTGTTGGGGACTCCATATTGAGAAACACAGCAAGTTCAGTTCGCAGTTTGGACCCCCTTACTACAACAGTGTGCTGCCTTCCGGGAGCCTCGGTCAAGCACATCACTGAAAACGTGGACAGGCTCCTAGAACGAACAGGAGACGACCCGGTAGTAGTCGTCCACATCGGTACAAACAACATTGGAAGAGACAGACCAAAATCCCTGCAAAACAAATTCAGAGAGCTAGGAAGGAAATTAAAAGAGAAAACCAAAACTGTGGTATTTTCTGGTATACTACCCGCACCTTGCAAAGGACCATATGGACAGCTGGAAATAATTAATCAAAACGAATGGCTGAAGACGTGGTGCACACGGGAAGGCTTCACCTATCTTGATCATTGGACCACTTTCTACAACGAGGACTATCTGTATAGACGGGATGGACTGCATTTAAATAACAAGGGAACTAGTCTACTTGGAGAAAAGATCCTCGAGCAGGTTCGGAAGCATTTAAACTAGAAAGGAAGGGGGGAGAAATCAACAAAAAAACAGAAGGGAGACCGCATCAAAACAAGAACAACAACTCAGGTAAGACAACCATTAAATGTATTTATCTAAATGCTAGAAGTATCAGAAACAAAATTCTAGAACTTGAAGCTACTGCACTAACAGGTAACTATGATGTGATAGGTGTTACAGAAACGTGGTTATCTGAGAGTGATGGGGACGAATATAATATTTGTGGGTATACACTGTATAGGAAAGACAGGCAGGACAGAAGAGGAGGAGGGGTAGCGCTATACATAAGAAACAGTCTTGAAGCCCAGGTGTTAAACCTGGACAAAGAAAATAAAACCGAATCAATATGGGTCAGAATAACAGACAAAAATTCAAAAGGCATAATAATAGGAGCATGCTATAGACCGCCAGATTCAGACGGTGAGCACAATAATCTGTTATACAATGACATTAGAAATGTGTGTAGCAAAGGAGAAGCCATACTAATGGGGGATTTCAACTTCCCCCAAATAAAATGGGAAAACCCGGTGGGTAGCGCGAAGGATGAAATAGAAATGGTGGAAATGACAAATGACTGCTTCCTAACACAATTTGTGAAGGCACCCACTAGAGGGGAGGCATGCCTTGATTTAGTCTTTTCAAATAACGAAGATAGAATAACTAAAACAGAGGTCAGAGAACCACTGGCAAACTCAGACCACAACATGGTCTCATTTGAAGTGTTTTTTAAATCCTCAAAAGTAAAGACTAAAGCTAAGGTTTACAATTTTAGAAAAGCAAACTATGAAGGCATGAAACAGAGACTAACAGAAGTAGATTGGAGTAAAATAGAGAAAACACCCACAGAAGAAGGATGGTTGTTCTTCAAAAATGTAGTACTAGAGGCGCAAAACAATTATATCCCTAAAGTAGACAAATCTAAATGTAAAACTAAATTGCCAAAATGGTTTAATAGATCAATTAAAAAAAATATTCAGCGAAAAAAGGCACTTTACAGAGCATTAAAAAAGGACCAAAAAGAAAGTACGCAGAAAGAGTACACAGAACTGCAAACGCAAGTCAAAAAGGAAGTTAGAAAGGCCAAGAGAGAAATAGAAATGAACATTGCTAAGGGAGCTAAAACCAATTCCAAAATGTTTTTCCAATATTACAACAGCAAGAGAACATTCAAAGAGGAGATTAAATGTTTAAGAGATACAAATGGCAAAATCGTAGAGGAAGAAAAAAAAAATAGCAAATATGTTAAATGATTACTTTTCACAAGTTTTTACAAAGGAAGATACTGACAACATGCCCCACATGTCATCCAGTTCCTATCCAGTTTTAAATAACTTTAGCATAACTGAGGCAGAAGTGTTAAAGGGACTAGGAGCTCTTAAAATAAACAAATCCCCTGGGCCGGATGAGATCCTCCCAGTAGTACTCAAAGAAATGAAAGAAGTAATTTACAAACCGCTAACCAAGATCATGCAGCAGTCTCTTGACACAGGGGTGGTACCGACAGACTGGAAAATTGCAAACGTAATACCGATCCACAAAAAGGGAAACAAAACTGAACCAGGTAACTACAGACCAGTAAGCCTGACTTCTATTATATGCAAACTTATGGAAACTATAATAAGATCCAAAATGGAAAATTACCTATATGGTAACAGGGTCCTGGGAGACAGTCAACATGGTTTTAGGAAAGGGAGATCGTGCCTAACTAACTTGCTTGATTTTTTTGAGGATGCAACATCGATAATGGATAATTGCAAAGCATATGACATGGTTTATTTAGATTTCCAGAAAGCTTTTGACAAAGTCCCGCACAAAAGATTAATTCTCAAACTGAACGCAGTTGGGATTCAAGGAAACACATGTACATGGATTAGGGAGTGGTTAACATGTAGAAAACAGAAAGTACTGATTAGAGGAAAAACCTCAGAATGGAGTGTGGTAACCAGCGGTGTACCACAGGGATCAGTATTAGGTCCTCTGCTATTCCTAATCTACATTAATGATTTAGATTCTGGTATAGTAAGCAAACTTGTTAAATTTGCAGACGACACAAAAGTAGGAGGAGTGGCAAACACTGTTGCAGCAGCAAAGGTCATTCAAAATGATCTAGACAAGATTCAGAACTGGGCAGACACATGGCAAATGACATTTAATAGAGAAAAGTGTAAGGTACTGCACGCAGGAAATAAAAATGTACATTATAAATATCATATGGGAGATATTGAAATTGGAGAAGGAATCTATGAAAAAGAGCTAGGAGTTTTTGTTGACTCAGAAATGTCTTCATCTAGACAATGTGGGGAAGCTATAAAAAAGGCTAACAAGATACTCGGATACATTGTGAAAAGTGTTGAATTTAAATCAAGGGAAGTAATGTTAAAACTGTACAATGCACTAGTAAGACCTCATCTTGAATATTGTGTGCAGTTCTGGTCACCTCGCTATAAAAAAGATATTGCTGCTCTAGAAAGAGTGCAAAGAAGAGCGACCAGAATTATTCCGGGCTTAAAAGGCATGTCATATGCAGACAGGCTAAAAGAATTGAATCTGTTCAGTCTTGAACAAAGAAGACTACGTGGCGACCTAATTCAAGCATTCAAAATTCTAAAAGGTATTGACAGTGTCGACCCAAGGGACTTTTTCAGCCTGAAAAAAGAAACAAGGACCAGGGGTCACAAATGGAGTTTAGAAAAAGGGGCATTCAGAACAGAAAATAGGAGACACTTTTTTACACAGAGAATTGTGAGGGTCTGGAATCAACTCCCCAGTAATGTTGTTGAAGCTGACACCCTGGGATCCTTCAAGAAGCTGCTTGATGAGATTTTGGGATCAATAAGCTACTAACAACCAAACGAGCAAGATGGGCCGAATGGCCTCCTCTCGTTTGTAAACTTTCTTATGTTCTTATGTTCTTAGTTGATACACAACGGTTCAAAGCGGGTAACACAAAAATAATTATTATGAGTGGGAAGACATACACTATGTAATATCACCCAGACATAAATCCCTAATTTGTAAACTTAAAATAGTCCATGAAAAAAGCATTTTCAGTGGCATAGTACAATAATGTGCCAGAAAATGGGCCAATTTTACACCTACATTATATTCAAGTGCTATAGGTCAGGCCAATGTTGGAAAATTGCAACGTAAAGAACATACAGAACTTTACACATAGGTTACTGTCATGACTGTGTGAGTGGTATGGTGAATAATTCCAATGTCCAGACTTGTATTTCTCAAAACCAGTTCATATTTATTCAAAAACCCAAATAATAAATCCGCCCTCTACCAACAATGGTATGGGGGTGGGGGTGGGGGGTTAATACGGCAGGTTACAGTTCCAAAAACAAACAACAATTATACACGTACAACTGTAATTCCGATGTGCCCGGAAAAGTGTTTCGATATCCCTCAACTCTGTGATTTTGTGCTTCATTGTGCTTGCTGTGCATTGTTGAGTAATTCACTGGGTTGATGCTGTCTCTCCAGCTGCAGCTCCCTCGCTCTTCAATCCTCCGCAAATGTGGCACAAAAACAAAACAATCACAACAGGCTCTGGCTTCCTGATCACGTTTCAGTGTAAGGGGCTGTTCTCACACAACTGCGTCCACTTTGTACTACCAAATTCCTCCCTGCCTGGCGCCATTGTGTATCTAATCGCTGCCCGTCCCGCAGCTGATCACGATGGAGTCATTCAGATCACTTGTAGCGCTGCGCTTCCTCCAAGATGGCCGACCTCCAGTTTCCGTCTACCTTCGAGTCAGATAATCAATGGGGAAGCCTACCACCAGCCTTACAAAACTGCCTTTCTGGTTGCTAGGGAGATTTACAGCTCAAATCCCTTCTTTCTCTGTTACATATTTCACCCCTCAGAGTGATGCCGAAGGAACTCTCGGCCAACTCTAACTCCACTAATGGACCCCCTCCCGTGAAAAAAAAATCTGTAATTTTCATGCTCCTACTGTATAGTGGAAGGGCTGCAGTGGCAGATACCATAGAGTTATCTGGGCATTGTTGTCCTTCATCGTGTGTAACCACCTTAAAGGGACATGGTCCATGACAAGAGAGAAGGAACGGCCCAACAAGTAATATTGAAGTGCGTGAGTTGCCCATTTGATGGCCAAACACTCCTCAGTGATGGAGTAGTTAATCTCCCTAGAAGCCATTTTCTTGCTCATATAAATAGGGTGTTCAGCTACATCAGTTTGTTGGGACAGGACTTTCCCCATCAGTCTGGAGGATGAACTCTTTGCTGAAATCTGGTGAAATGACATAGTTGCCTCTTAATCACATCAAAGGCCCCCTGACATTTCCATGTTCACTTAACACTAGAACCACCATGGACAGTCTTTTGAACTGTTTTAGCAATTAAAATAATTTTTTTTCTGAGTTTACAAATTTCTCGTGGATGCCCGTTCTTAAGTGTTACTAAATATTTGAATTAAATACCCATATGGTGTTTCAGCTGCAGAATGGTAAAAATGAATAAGTTAGAAGCACTTACTCCTTAAAACGCCAGAGCAGCTTTTTTAACCTCATAATGAAATCAATAAAATACAGCCGACAATTTAGTCTGGCCTTGTAATACAATCAAAGTCATTTTGAAAGAAAGTATTATAATCCTGTTGAGTGCTTGAAACACTGATGAAAGTCATTCTACACATCATAAATTATTATTATTATTATTATTATTATTATTATTATTATTATTATTACTATAAGCTCTCTGCACAGATCAGTGACCATCAGGACTGATGCTGAACGAAAGCCAGAGACTGTTGCCTTTTACAATGCAACCCAAGTATGGTGTGGATGTACTTGGTCAAATGGCACTGCAGTATTTTGTCAAAGGTGGTTCTCCCAGGTGGCCTGTGGCTGTTTTTTATAATGTTTTGGACCTGACTTTTGTTTTGTACAAGGAGTGCACCGGGAACACAATCTCCTGGAGGTACTTCATTCTGCAGCTAGCCCTGGAGCTATGGTAGAAACATTTTGATCAGAGAATCGCAAGTCAGCTTGCAACTGCCCCTCAACCTATTGCCACCACTGTGCCCACTGGCACACAGAAGAAAAGACAATGCCAGGTTGCTAAATGCAACAGAAACTAAACTTTGGATGTCTGCGCCCATTGTGAAAAGGCAGTCTGTGGTACATGCACTGGTAAAGTTGAAAAGCGTGTTCTCTGTGTGGACTGTACTAAGCTGTCATAGATGTGCCTTTGAACTCTGTTTCCCTCAAAGCTCATTCACGTTGCATAAGTTATGTTATATTTTAGTTTTATGCTATTTTTTTATAATTTTTTATGTGCATACAGCTTTCTACACTTGTTTACAAGGTCGTTTATTGTGTAATGTTTATTTTATTATAGTTTTTCATATTTATGTACTGTATGTGCTCTTTTTGAAAAAAAAAAGTATTTTCAATGTATATACTGTGTTTTTGCTATGCAGATGTTATATTTGATATTCATAAATAAAAAAATGTTAAGTTGTATCTGATTATTTGTTTTTCATTTTCATACTGAAACTGTTTTAAAAGATAGATGCCAATGAACCCACGTGGCAGTTGTAACTAGTTGTAATTTTGGTGATTCTAGTGTTAACTAATTTTGGAGCAGTCATCTTGGTGAGATCCACCAGGGGGTTAACTATGGGGTCATACCTGGGAATAAAACGGTGAGAATAGCACGCTAACCTCAATAATGATCTCACCTGTGACCTGCTTTTTGGGATCGCCCTCTCCACCGAAACCTGAACTTTAGAGGCGATTGGCTTTACCTGCCCATTACCAATAGCAGGAGGCTGTGTGGTCCAGTGGTTAAAGAAACCACTGACTCATTGTGTGACCCTGAGCAAGTCACTTAACCTCCTTGTCCTCTGTCTTTGGGGTGAGACGTTGTTGTAAGTTACTTTGCAGCTGATGCATAGTTAGCACACCCTAGTCTCATATCTTGTAAAGTGCTCTGCGATGGTGATCCACTATGAAAGGCTCTATAAGAATATAAGAACATAAGAAAGTTTACAAATGAGAGGAGGCCATTCGGCCCATCTTGCTCGTTTGGTTGTTAGTAGCTTATTGATCCCAGAATTTCATCAACCAGCTTCTTGAAGGATCCCAGGGTGTCAGCTTCAACAACATTACTGGGGAGTTGGTTCCAGACCCTCACAAATCTCTGCGTAGAAAAGTGCCTCCTATTTTCTGTTCTGAATGCCCCTTTGTCTAATCTCCATTTGTGACCCCTGGTCCTTGTTTCTTTTTTCAGGTCAAAAAAGTCCCTTGGGTCGACATTGTCAATACCTTTTAGAATTCTGAATGCTTGAATCAGGTCGCCACGTAGTCTTCTTTGTTCAAAACTGAATAGATTCAATTCTTTTAGCCTGTCTGCATATGACATGGCTTTTAAACGCGGAATAATTCTGGTCGCTCTTCTTTGCACTCTTTCTAGAGCAGCAATTTCCTTTTTGTAGTGAGGCTACCAAAACTGAACACAATATTCTAGATGAGGTCTTACTAATGCATTGTACGGTTTTAACATTACTTCCCTTGATTTAAATTCAACACTTTTCACAATATATATGAGCAACTTGTTGGCCTTTTTTATAACTTCCACATTGTTTAGATAAAGACATCTCTAAGTCAACATAAACTCCTAGATCTTTTTTATAGCTTCCTTCTTCAATATCTCCCATATGATATTTATAATTCACATTTGTATTGCCTGTTTGCAGTAGCTTACATTTTTTCTCTATTAAATGTAATTTGCCATGTGTCTGCCCAATTCTGAATCTTATCTAGATCATTTTGAATGACCTTTGCTGCTGCAACAGTGTTTGCCACTCCTCCTATTTTTGTGTCATCTGCAAATTGAACAAGTTTGCTTACTATACCAGAATCTAAGTCATTAATGTAGCTTAGGAATAGCAGAGGACCTAATATTGATCCCTGTGGTACTCCGCTGGTTACCTAACTCCATTCTGAGGTTTCTCCTCTAATCAGTACTTTCTGTTTTCTACATGTTAACCACTCCCTAATCCATGTACATGTGTTTCCTTGAATTCCTACTGCGTTCAGTTGAGAATTAGTCTTTTACGCAGGACGTTGTCATAAGCTGTCTGGCAATCTAAATAAACCACGTCATATGCTTTGCAATTATCCATTGTCGATGTTGCATCCTCAAAAAAATCAAGCAGGTTAGTTAGATGTGATCTCCCTTTCCTAAAACCATTATTATTATTATTATTATTATTATTATTATTATTATTATTATTATTATTATTATTATTATTATTATATAGCCAAGATATTGCATCTCTTGTTTGCCGAATCCACACTTCGCCACACTTCGCCATCACCACGCCATCAATGTATGCGGCGGCATGCTGATGATGGGGTGCCAGAAACTGGTCTATCAGTCTCTGAAAGATGGACTGGGCTCCATGCAACCCAAAGGGCATGGTCAGGAAATGGAACAGCCATCTGGGGTAGAGAAAGAAATTTGCTCTTGCAAGCTAATGGAATTGGCCAGTATCCCTTCCAAAGTTGAGATTAACTGCGCCTTTCCCAGTATGTCGAGGAGTTTGTCTACTCAGGACATGGGATATGCATCAAGGGTCAATTAGCAGCACAGATTTATGAATCAGGCAAATATGTTAATGAGAAAATTGGTCTCTATGGGCACGTTATTCTAACGTCGTGATGAGTGATGTTTTTGATGGTAAATGGCGTTTATGCATCACCTGATGAAATACTGTCATGTTAATCACTATTACTGGCATGATACAGGAGACGGTAAGTTTTATACATAGCGGCCTAAGTGTCTTTAATTACTGCTTATTTACATAGTACTTTGCAAATACATGTATATTTACACATAATTACAATATTATTATGCATAGTTACAATGTACTTAAACCTTTTTTCATATGTTGTGCAAAAAGATGTACACGTTGAGTACTGTATATTGTAACTATGCATAATACAATTGTAATTATGTCTAAACACACATGTATTTACTATTTACCTACTATGTAAATACAAAATAATTAGAGACACTAAATGTAAAGTGTTACCGGAATTTAGTTTCTCTTACAATTAATTTAAGAAAAGATTAAATAAATAATATAAATAAACATTAAATAAATAATATTAATGGATTTGTGAACATCCAGATTACTAAATATTTATACAACACGTATTTAGGCAGCATGCTAAAGAGCTGTTATTTCCGATAAAATATCTATTTGACCCTGACCTATTTTACCACAGCATGTTTACAGCAGACTTCAAAGTGTTATTCCAGTGGGTGTTTTTGGTAATGAAGGAGGGACTATGTTAATATTTTGAATGCCACGCATCATAAGAACAGTGCTATGAATCAATCTTTGTGAGATTGTGAATGATATTACAGAATGCTCCGATTGTGCTTTCCTAGTTGCGGCCCTCTGGGTTTACAGCAGATGTAACCAGAGGGTACTACCTGCCACCTTGCTTTTTTCTACAGTAGGATGATTAAATGCAACTCGCAGCACAAAGATGTGTTAATGTGCAGTGCTAAAGTTCTGCCAATCCTACTAATTCCATCAAAGTGTATTTTTTTTAACTACTTACTATTAATATGTGTTGTGCTTCACGGCTACTCATCACTCAGCTAATGCAACCATCACACACACACACACACAGCTATGGCCAAATATTTTTCATCACCTAGAATTTTAGGATAGAATTGTGAACATAATTTAGATCTTTCATTTAACATACAGATCATAATCTTAACATTTAAGATTACATTGCAAAAGTCTACCAGCAGCAACAATAGTTGTATAGTATTTAATATTAGATTTAAAAATGTAATTTTTTTTTTACCTGCAAAAAATCCTAAAGTAGTAAGTAGACATGTCGATTTGGATGAAGAACAATGAAATGAACTGCAAAACAGAAAAAAATAGCAAAAAATAAAAATAAATCGCTGTCTTTATGCTCACTCACCCTGACTTTGCCACTTCAAATAATGTATTTTTACCGGTTTGTAAACGCTAAAGAAAAACACAAAAGACACTTGTGCACATTATCCACCCCTCTCAGACACAGATCTTGTTGAATTTATTTGTATTTCTCACGTCTGTTCTGCTCAGTGTGTCTGCACTGACAGGAAGATAAAAGATAACGATAGGTTTCGGATGCAACTCCGGTTCCCTGAAAGAGAAAATAACCATCAAGGATGGGATATTGCCCCAGGCGGTAAGATTTAGCTGAGCTTATATCAAAGCTGCCGATAGGCTGGTGCATGCACTGACGTCTAAGCCCGCCCCACTGTAGGTATAGAATACCCAGTGCAGGCAGCATGATGTTCTCCTTTGCTTCAGGCTGCGAAGGCTCCCGAAGCGACCTCTCGATTGGTGGTTATTTTCTCTTTCAGGGAACCGTGGTTGCATCCGCAACCTATTGTTCCCTTTCAATTCGAAAATTACCATCAAGGATGGGAACAGTGTACCCAAGCCATCGCGAGGGAGAAAGTGCGGCAGCAGAACAGCCTTACATCATAATGCAACTGCATAGACGTCCATCTATGCTTGTGCGGAGCAGCGCCTCAGTGTCTATGCTCGAAATGACACCTGTCCGAAGGTAGAATTGTCATCACCAAAAATTCTAGTCTCTCTATGTGTCCGTATTGTGCAGCATCAGAGAGTCTAACACAGATGCTCCAAACGATGGAGCAGTGGAACCCAGCACATTCAATCAATGTATACGGTGTAGCCCAACTGGGAAAGAGAAAGGGGGAGGATGGAACGCCATCAACTCCACCGACTGGTTCACATGGGCCAGGGATATAACCTTCTGCAAGAATGCCGGATTAGGATGCATGGAGACCCTAGACCCGTCTCCTGCGAAATGAGTACAAGAGAGATGCACTGATAGTGCGTGTAACTCACTCACCCTCTTAGCTGAAACCACAGCTAGTAAAATTTTACAGATAGGAGCTTCAACTCCACATTGTGGAAAGGCTCAAATGGGGTCTTAGTAAGGGCTTCCAGCACCACATCAAGGCTCCACGGAGTAAGCTGGTCCATTTCGGAGGTCACAAATGCCTTGAACCCCTCAGGAACTGTGATGCCATAAAATGGCATCCTAGTGACAACCCATCAATACGTATGTGGCAAGCCGATATGGTGGCTAAATACACTTTCAGTGTAGAGGGAGATTTCCCTTTATCTAAAAGCTTCTGAAGGAACTATAGTATTACTGCCATCGGGCACGATATTGGGTCACAGCGCCCCGCCAGACACCAATCTTGAAACAATTGCCACGTATACTGGGACCTAGTAGCGGGCGCTCTCGCACTCTGAATGGTCAAAATAACCGCTGTCGACAGTCCTAAGGCGGACAGGTGTTCCATTCAGGGGCCAAACCCATAGCTACGTCAGCTCGGGGCTCGGATGCCACAGCCCCACCTGGGCTTGGGACTTCCCTCGGGCGACCATGCAAGAGCTGCACCAGGTTCGAAAACTATATTCTCCGAGGCCACCGAGGGGCGACCAGAATCACTGTTGCTCACTCTATCCTGACCTTCTCCAAGAAGGCGGGGAGCATTAGTATCGGGGAAAGGCATACAGGAGCCCTGGCGACATCTCCAAGGGCCTCCCACACTCCGTGGGTCCCTCTCCCATTCCTGACCACTCTCCAACCTTCGTTGGAGGTGTCTGTGGTGATCACCTCCCTGCGAAAAATGGGACCCAAGATGGAACTGGTGATGTGCTCAGGAATGTGAACACTCCCAATGGTGCAGGTACTGAAGTACAAAGGCAAATCTGAAGGGTGCTGGTACTATACTTACCTAGAGTGCTCTGAAAACACAGGCTAAAGGCCTAAGGTGCTACAGACCAGTCTGTATAATTTTAAATGCAAATACAATAAAGTACTATAGCCAATGCACAACGCATAGCTAAGCTAATAGAGACTATGCGATGAGTAGTATAAGCTGCAGGTGATATTACTTGACTTCGTCTTGCCCTGAGGCGTCTGTATATTCGACGTATACGGAGGCCCAGCCGGGCCTTACTGCATATATATATATATATATATATATATATATATATATATATATATAAATCAGTCGTTGGAAATCCTGCTCATCATTAGAGCAAAAATAGATTGAACTATTGCCCTGACATGCTTACACCACCGGCAAATAGTATCCATCTGTCATGTTCACAGAACTGTCAGTCCCGCCCCTTTTCAAAGGAACGCCCTTCTCCCCTGCACTCACAACAAGAGAAAATGGCTAAAGACAGATTCTGTGATTTAACACAAACAGAATTATAAAACATACCACAAAAGAAAGATGCTGCAAACACTAAAATGGTGATTAAAACGTCATTGTCACTGTTTTCTGACTTAAACATGACGACCGTAATGCAAACTGGATTATGCAGCTGGCTGCAAGCCTTACGGAGAGATGGAGGCCAAAAAAACTACTGTATGTGTTATGAACTTCAAAAACATTTTCTGTTATTTATTTATGTATCAGCTATATTTAAACACAATATATAAGTCAATATTTATTTACATATGCTGTATCAGCCATTTTTAAACAAAATATATAAAGTCATATTTACTATCCTACCTTGCCTCGCTTATTCTCTTGACAGAGAAATTTCCTCAGCAGTAATATGCTCTTCCAGCCAGTTAGCCACTTCTAAAGACAAAGTGTAGGAATTATTTTCAACTGGCAGAAGGATGCATGACATAGAATTTTAAGTTTAAAATCTATTGTTGTTTTTTTTCTTTTTATAAAATAAACATAGATCCATGTTATAAGCACAATAACCTACTCCAGGATACACAGCAAGACCATTGTTTCTACACTTCCCAGGTGGTGCTTCACATCGTGCCTCATGACGCACCTGGTTCGTGAAGTAAGAGTGGTCTTACCGAACACTCAGTCTTGCATTATTACTTACTTAGCAACACACAAGAACTCCTGTATTAACCATATTAATATCATTAAAAGAGATATGAATAGCATTTCTTGACAACAAATTTATCCAATTGCACACATTTAGCTTCACCAAAACATATATTTAAAATAAATATATAGAATAATACAAACAAACAAAAAAAAAAAATATATATAATATATATATATATATATATATATATATATATATAATGAATAGATATATATATATATATATCTATGACTGTTGACAACAAGTTCAAGTTGGTGAAAAAGGAAGTGTTTCCATGGTTTTCCGAGTTACCTCAGTTGTCACGTCAGTTCTGCATGTAATACTTGTGAATTAAAAGTCAAGATGGTGTTATAGTCAATAAAAGATAAATCCATCTAGATATTATTTTGCACTTGTTTCATGCAGTATACACACTTCTGGCAGATTGGTATGCAGAATAGAGAAAGAAGCGCTGGACAGGGGAAATAATGAGTCAGATGTCAAAGTGGATATGTGAAGCAGTGATGAAGCCAATTTGCTTGAAAACATTAAAAGTAGACCGGACATTTCCATCAAAGGTTTTAAAAAATGTGGAATTTATCTGATGCGATCAGAGACCCAGAGGCAGTATAAACTGTGTCTGTTACTGTAGTAGGGCTGTTCATTTTTATTTTAAGCATTTTTTGTGTTCTTTTTTTTTTTACAAGGGTTTAATTAACAGACAAAATTGTTTATGTCAGACTTGTTAAAGTCTGTAACAAAATGGTTGTTTGTTATTGTTGATACATTGTACATATTATTAAAGACACTTACCATGCAGGTAAACAAAACAAAATAAATAAGTTTTGCAGAGCACAAAACAGATTAGAAGGCTTTTTGGTTGTTTTCCAAGTCGCTGCAGTAACATTGTAGATGCTAGTATAACTTATAATATAAGTTACTGTAAATGAGATACGGTTTTAACAGACAGATTTCATTAAGTAAACATTTATTTCCATCTTTTTGGAATTAAAAATATAAATGCAAAATTGCGTTGCTTTTTTCTTTGTTACCGTGCTAAGTGAAAAACGACAATTCAAAAACCGGCAAAATCCTGCATGGTAGCAAATTCACCAAATTTAAAAACAGCCAAAATGTTCAGTTATACGGTATGTTCCCACCTCCTACAACATTTCTGATTGACATTTAGTGATGTAATTTCCTCCCAGCCTGAATTCAGAATTGTGAAATCAGACCAGCCCAAGGAGTCAAATTGGACCAGAGGATTTGGGCTCCCGTCCGAATTGGAGCCAACTCAAGTAATTTAAAAGCAAGGAAACAGTGGTCTGTGGGTGCAACTTGAGCACATACCTGGCTTTTGTGGTTCATGAAAACGTGGTGTAAGTACAAAGGGCACAAAAATATTTTATGTACTGTAGGTCTTAGCTTTCTGTAGTGAATTTTAAATGTTCTTGTTTCCATAAGAAACTTGTTAACTATCCATAAAGATGTCTCTCTCTCTCTCTCTCTCTCTCTCTCTCTCTCTCTCTCTCTCTCTCATTTGTGTTTTTTTTTTCAGTGAATGTAATCACTTATTTGTCTGGTATATATGCAGTTTAGAGGTAATTGCTTTCTTAGCAATTTTTAATAGTTCAATCTTGGTTAAATTAACCATCGTAGCCTGAGGAATGACAGCAGTGTTTGAAAAAAAAATGAGTAACATTTATTTATAACTATGTCTGTCTATTGTTTAAGTTTCCTTATTTGTATTATTTATTTAACTAGCTCTTACTCTCTGAATAATGTTTTCTTACACTAATTTAAAATGTCAAGTCATTTTTAATATGAAAAAAAATACTGCCTTAATATTTTTTGTTGTATTCGTTGTTTTTGTGTGCAAATAAAGTGTGTTGAATAAACAGGCAGAAAATGCTGGACAAGTGAGACGCACCTGCCAGCTGCATGATTTTTTAGGGAATGGCAGCCGAGCTTTGGCTGGCAGTGGAAATCTAAGGACTTTGTCTGGCTTATTAAAGAAAAGGAAGACCCAGACACACGTTATTGTTCGTTAGGCAGGAGGAGTAGGGTTTGGCATACCGAGTGGCTTCAGTATCCATTTGTCTTCGAGTGGAGGTTAAAAAAAAAAATTTTTAATCTCGCCCCAAGCTAAACAAACAGTCAGCGAAATGACTTAATAGAGCCAAGCAAAGCATCAGGAAAAAGAGGAAGATTTATCGACCATAGAAAAAAAAGAGGACCGTACAGCAAAACAAAGAGTACAAGGAAGTGCTTGCTCAGGTTAAAAAGATATCAGACATGCAAAAAGAGTAATGGAACTATAAATTGTCTTGTCATTAATATGTTATTTCCAAACAGTTATTTCAGTATCACAGCAGTGAAGGGGGAAATCCAGAACCTAAAGGACATCATGATAAACAATGTTTGCACAGTGTTGTTAAAATACAGGAGCTTCTCCTTAAGAGGTCAGATTGCCAATAGCGAATAGATACGCATTCACGCTCAACCCAGGTCTTGTGGAGTGTTTTGCCATTTTGCCATCAGAATCTTCCTTCTCAAAGGACTCTCTTAATGCACACAAATGGAACAGCAATGGTTCAATGGATTGTATTACTGTGTTGTATTTCTATTAATAATAAAACTAAGCTTTCATTCCCCATTAAAAATGAAATCCAACTAGACTTTTACAAATAGAAATAACCTTCATTACAGCACTTACTTGTTGAGGATATGGTTCCACTGCATTGTCCAGTGGTGCTTGAAAAGCTTTCGTACGAAATTATATTGTAGCTTCATTTATATTGAAAGAGGTCTATAAATATCACCGAAATACATCACCCTGTGACAGTAATGCTGTTATAGCAATACTATACTGTATTTCATGAATTTTCCATGAAGATGCATTAGTGGTTCCAGATACAAATATTTAAAAACATACTTTCTTGTTCAGATGAACTGGTATTGTTTTATTGAGAACACCTAGTGCTGATATTTTAAACATAGTAACTCTTATTTGATCTAAAATGATTTACACAATGAGGGGCAACAAAGCCTTTCACTGGACACTATTCTTGCAGTAATGATGCTGCTATTATAGATGCTACAGTACACGTGTAATGTCCCAAAATCCTGCAGTCATCAAGTCTGTTTTCCTAAAGACATTAAACTGTTTATTTTTCCTTCTGTACTGATGGATTTAGCCTAAGATTCAATTAAACACACAGGTTCCAGAAAGACCACTTTGTAAATCAATATTATGTTATAAGACTCTTAAACAGCCCTGGGTTAATTTATTCTACACACGTTATCATTGGTAATTGGCATTTAGTACCACTGATTACAACACTTTCAGCATTGCAACATTATAGATAGAAACTACTGTACGCTGCCCATGCCTGAATAGATTAACTTTTAAAGACAAAGTGGATTATGCATAAAAGCAGACAGTGGATTTTATCTATATATATATATATATATATTTTTTTTTCGTAAATAATTATTTTTGTGGTACCTACAGTATAGGTTTCATTTAGGTTACAGAGACCTAAATGAAACATGTAACAGTTATAAATGGTTCACAGGGGTTAATTTGTGTCAGATCACACTGGATCCCAGACCCGGTACCTTTTTGTCTGGATTATATGGTTTGCAAATGATGAAACGTGTGAATTATTTTTTGAAAAAAAGAACTCTACAGTTATGGACAAAAGTTTTGCCTCACCCAATAGAATTAACTGATTTTGCTTCGTAAAGTCGAATGAAACCTGCTGAATAATGTTATATTAACATATTGAATTAGATACTGCTTTGTAGTTTTCCATATACAAAACTAACAAAAATGAAAGAATGTGACGTTTTCTAAATCTAAATGCAATACTGTACTACTGTTATGGTTCCCGCAGACTTTTGCAATATTATTTTGTATCATCTTTTACATGATGTTAAATAAAAGATCTAAATTATGTTCACGAATTGAATGTCAAAGTGTACTGTAGCAATATATTTTTTCGGATGTGACATCTGAGTAAGCTAAAAGCCATAAAACTAGCGCTCTTAACAGTAGTCTCGAATAGCTTTATGAATATCAATCAAACTCAAGTTCCGTAACTTTAAAAAAAAAAGCTGCAATTCTTTCAGAACACGTTTTGTGCATTTGAAGGAAATGTATTGTTTAGTTCATTGACAGACATGTTCAGGATTTGCAGTAAAAAATATCACACTGGCTTGCATATGGTTATGTAATGTGTTAATGGCCATGCATACTGAGGTATAAGCCATTTTTGGAACTGTACCACAGTGGTAATATTATAATACTTACATAACAATATCACTAGCATCTGTGCAGCATTGTTTCCTAATCCAATGTGGTGTTTATCATTGCTGGTAATGTTGTAGTTTAGTTAGGGGTTCTTCAGCTAAAGTAGTGTCACAATAGTACTGTACTTTTCGAAACTTTTCTGTAATGGGCCAATTTATTAAACAACTTAGGAAGGTAATATAAGGATGCTTAGATGTAATCTTGTAGTTATCACACGTTACCTTTGCATGTGAGGCCGTTTTGATATTATTCTGTTGCAACAATATCCGAAGAATTCAGTGAAGAATGAACAATGCATTAAAAGATTACCAGATTTAGCATCCCTTCCACCAACAGCAACACTTAAATCTGGGTCCCATACTACAGGGATATGGTCTGGTAATGCCCTCTTAACACTTTCTGAAAGAGAAAAATAAGTTTCCCTGTTTTTTACGGAGTAAAATCAGCTTTCTAATCTGATTTGCTTTTCTCAAAATGTTACCATTTTTTGGACTCAACAGTCTTCATGGTAAAGTTACATAATTATCATTACACAACACAAATTATTCCTCTAGACTAAAATGCAGATTAATGTGTTAATACCTAATTAACTGCTTGCAGGATGTATGAGTAAATTGTGTTTACCTGTGATATGACATAATCACTGTTACATTAATTATTTCTGAATTTATTCAAGTAATCAAATTCATATTGGATACTGAAGTATATGAAATTTCACCTTCACAATTTTTTATAACCCCTGCGTCTATAAAACTAGGTTACTCTTTATCAAAATTATATTCGTCTCTCTACCCCTCCATCAAATGGTGACATTGTCAAACCACATACATCTTTGGGAATTCCAATCATCGCTAGCTGCTTAAAACTTCAACAAGACCTGTCAGTTTTAGTCTGCTTTACTTTGCAAACTGCAGCATTCACAGGCAGGGTTTAATAAAAATGACACAAGCTTAGTGACTGCATTGAAGAAACTGGGTCACGGCACTTACACATGAAGAATATTTTTTTACAAGATTCCATAATGTTATTATTATTTATT
This sequence comes from Polyodon spathula, assembly GCF_017654505.1. Classification (NCBI taxonomy): domain Eukaryota; kingdom Metazoa; phylum Chordata; class Actinopteri; order Acipenseriformes; family Polyodontidae; genus Polyodon; species Polyodon spathula. The sequence continues at coordinate 11,838,979 of NC_054537.1, read as the reverse complement.
TAACTGCACAACTGGTACTTGAAAAATCATTTTTGAATGGAATATTATTGAATTGAATAATGCAGTTGAACACAATATGGAATTTCAAAAAGAAGAGCACTATGGTATATCATACCTTTGCAGAAAGGTTTAAAAATACCATTGGAATATATTCTACTCCTTGGGCTTAATTACAGGACAAAGTATTAAATACTTTATTTGGTCATAGGCACTACAGTTTGTTACATTCTTGTTTTTCTTAGGTAAAGTTGAGCCAACCAAAGCATCACTTTGTGTTGCATTCTGTAAAAAGCCAATTAGTGGAGATTCCTGATTAAGCCATGTATTCTGACGACATTTGAGGTAAGAAAAAGAAACTCACATAAATAAGCGCAAGTGTTCAATAAGAATATATAACTGGCTCTAGTAATCCAGTTAAGCACCCTGCTTTTTATTATTAAATATTTTTAAGCACTGTTCCTTGGTTTCTTCTATATAATGATAGTGGTTTATTATTGAGCCACAGTGGTTACTCCATGGTGGAAAATACAAATGTGACTATAAATTGGACCAAAATTTATGGCAAAGATGGGTGACAGGGTAGGACATTCTGCTCAATTTGTATTGCTTTCTGACAAAACATAAATAGCACTGGCACTGTAAAGGTACTGTAGGTCTATCAATGGTCATTGCAGCTGCTCCCCAGCTGCAGGGTGTTATCTGCATTATGGCCAGAACCAGGGAGCATAGTGCTGGCTGGACCTCTGGGAATGGCAGACCTCCTTACACCTTTCTTGGTTGCTGGAACTGTGATGCAATAGCGTTGGCTCCTCCCCCTGCGAGAACTTTGTGCCAGCTCTTTGGTGTCCCTAACTGGCCATGGCAATCAATGCAGGTGGCAGACCCTCCTTCACTGTTCCAGATAGATCTCAAGTCAGTGCGAGCATCTGGCTGTGGTCTGGTCAGTGGTGGACTCTCTTCCTCTACACCTGTATTCAGTTCTGGGGCATATAGAACTGCATCTTCTAACACTAACAATGTATTTTACTCCCTTTGTTTTAGCTAACAGTGGTGAACACTCTTTAACACAAACACTCCTGCCTATGGTGTTCCATGTATAAGTAGTCCTTATTGGCTTCACAATAAAATCCTTCCCATGTTCAGTGCACACAGCACAGTACAATACTAATGTAACACTATACATTTTAAGGGTAGAAATAAAGTTCTGCACTTGCTTCCCTACACTACATGGGCTGGGCATTGTGATTCCCAATATATTGCCACAGCTATTCCAAATTAATCTTTGTCCATTGTTTCAAGACCATTTGTTAATGTAAAAAAAAGACAACAAAGAAAAAAACCTCTACTTTTAAATAATGCTTACAAACTGCAGAGTACTTGTAAGCACTGTAATATGGAAATACTGTTATTAAACGTCACACTTTTAGTTCAATTCAGATGAGTTTACTACACCATAATGTTATAAAACAAAAACATTACCTTTTACCAGGAATGCATTTTTTGTATACTTGCTGTTTATGTCTTTAGTACCAGTGATGATGTATTTTGTAGGTTTTCTTAATTGATATAATTTTATTTAGATGAGGAAATGACTAGGAACAGTTTCTGACAGGGAGGACCCTGACGCTGGTTCTTGCACGGATGTGTGCAGCTGAGACATGTTGACAGCAGGTAGGCTGATTGGGATGTCTGGTCTGGCTGGGGATGCTGCACGCAGCTTTAAAAAAATAAAAACCCAGACGCTCTTTGAGCACATCCCCTAGCCAGTCTTGCATTGGTGAAAGTGTTCCATCTGTTGACAGAATTCTGTTAAAATGGCTTCTACCAGGTCCATTCATATTATTTGTTTACAAATGCCAAAAGACATGGGGGGAGAGGTGGATAGGTGCAAAGTGCCGACACGGAACGAATTCTCCTACATTCGAAGCTCCATCATCACTGATCTAAAAATAAACCATTCAGCGAGCACCGTGATCATCTGTCAACATGCGTCGGGTTTATGACACAGGAGCACTATTAAGATATCCCAGCCACACTGCCACAACTTCCAGAGCAGTAAAATGACTTGTGCTATGAATAACGCTAACGCCATTTTCAAAGTTTTATTTACATCGGCTTCCGAACCCTGGTTTCCACTGTCCTGGCCACCCGAATAACAGAGCATAGTTCTTATAGGTTGCGCTAACCCCCAGGCCCACTTCTCAACCACACCCAACCTCTCTGTGTCACTGCCATGATTGACAGGCAGATCTTATGAGGCTCTTGACCTCACCCTGCAGAATGGTGCAGGCGCCAGATAGCCAGCACAAATCTTCCCTGTTACAAGCATATACTGCAGAAAATAAACGCATTGTAACTTTATCTTTGTTTTTATTTATTGTACTTCATTTTTACAATGGAGCTTTATAATGTAATTTGGAAATATATGGGTGCGTGTGTGTGTGTTTAAAAAAAAAAACATTTAAGTCTTGTTGGAGACGGGATTCAAGGTTCAAAGTGTGTTAAAGACAGCCCCCAGGAATAGACTATCAAGTGACAGACTGTATCCTTGTGATAAGAGTTGAGGGACCTCACTGGAATGAACTTGACTATGGGAAGGCCCTGGTAAAGTTCACAAATGAAAAGGAAAGAATCTTCTGCACAACAGCTGCAAAAAAGTAACTTCTACCATGTGATTTTCTTTTTAACAAGGTCATTCCAAAAGATCAAATTCTTACTGACTAAATAAAAAAGTTGTTTTAATTTTTTATTTTTTGTTGTTCTTTAGAAACACAAGGTCAGTATACAAATTCTAAATCATAAATCATATTGACCCCCTTGCTAAAGAAAATATTCCCCTAAAATGTTGGTAGGGAGCTAAATTGGCACTCAGTCAGTAAGTCCTGGAGCGAAAATTGCATTTCAAAAACTATGTGTGTAACTAGAATTTCTGTTTCTACAAAGTCAAGTTCAGATGTTCTTTTGAAAGTGGCCCAAAATGCCTCAGAAGGCATCTGAGAGCATTTACAACCCCAGAGCTTCAGGGGACCTAGGTGGCCCACAGATCCCCAGTCTAAAGACTGGGTTTTACCCCAGGAGTTTCAGTCAAAATGATCATTGACCACTTTCACTATAAATATAAAACTACAAATAGTTACAAGTAAATACGTAACCATATGCACAAATATATCTATGGTTTAATTCTGATTTTTTTATTTATATATGGTGATAATCCTAACTGTTTATCCCTCATGATCAAGCTCTTCAGCAACATTAGTTTATTGTTGAACAGAGAAGATTAGCTCAGAGATTGTAAATTTAGGGGAGCTCCCTAATAAAAGCTGAATCTCAGAACAACAATAATTGTGTGAATATAGTCATTTATTTTACTTTTTACATATCCACCCTTACTCTGGTCCCACCACAGTCAGATACAGGATGGGTTACTGTAAATATATATATATATATATATATATATATATATATATATATATATATATATATATATATATATACAAAAAGACAGTAATTAAACCATATTTGTTTTACTGTAAAGGTTATGTATTTAATCACATGCAGATCAATGTAACGTAAAGCATCCAGAGATGATAAATAACAAAAACAAGAAAAGTATCAACATTAAGATTAAATACCAATACAAAAATAAATAGATTTTTTTGTTCTGTTCACTCTGAATCAGGAAACGAAATCTCCACATGTCTTGTTTAGGACTACGGACTACTAAAAATTTTATGTGAGACAATACGAATTATAAACCATTTATGGTTGTGAAGAGACTGTGTATAATTATTCAATTTCTATCTTACCCTAAGTTTATAGATGTCACTCTTTTCAAGGGTTGTCTGTTGTAGCTTTCCACAAAATTGAACTACGCACTGTAAATTCAGTTTTACACTTGACCTGTTGCGTAAAAGAAGGCAACACATCTCTTTCATTTGAATGAATCAACAAATATTGGTGACGCTTTATATTGCGTGGCAAAAAATTTGTATTACATAGATATGCAGTTGCATATTAAATTAATATTAAATTAATATTTAATAAATATGCAATTGATATTCAATTTACGTTCAATTATTCCTTGTTACTTTCCATTAACAATTAAGTCAGATTAACTGTATTTTCAATTAAAAACATGTAAACAATAGGAAATTATTGCATATTTTCAAAGGTAACAAAACATAATAAAAATGGACTTGATATGCAATTACATTTTCAATCGACAATTGGTTAACATTTAGCAAGAAACCAACTATTACATATTTATTAAATATTAATGTAACATTAATTTAATTGCATATCTATTTAATATGAATTTATACCACACAATATAAAGCTTTACCCAAATCTCTTGAAGAGTTTTGTTCCACTTCAAGGGGAATCATAAGCCCCTTTCACACTAGCATGCTCTACCCAGGTCGCGACCCAATGTTATGTGGGTTGGCGATGCAATTTCATTCTATTTTTGAAGAAGCAGGGTCAACCTGGGTGACAAAGCAAAGACACAACGTGCAGAACAATGCCCCGGAAGCAGCTTGTTATGGACACATCCATCCAAGCTTGTATGGATTGAATCATCAGCCCAAATGTTGACTGGGTGGGGGGCATTAACATTTCTTCTTTAAGAGTGTTACCTGCACCTTCCCTCAGTTACAGATGGGTTTGCCTATGTCAATTATGTGGCTCAGAAGTGTGTCGCAAGGTGCAGGCATTTGCTATGTTATCAAAATAAAGTTACAGTATTTCAGTTGTTTTAATAACTTTTAAAATATATGTTTTATGAATATCAATATAAATCTCCACAGTTACTGCACATTATCGTAAAAATGTTGAGTGGTTTAACTTGAGGCATACTAAAGAGTTCAGGCCTAAAATCTAAAATCGGATGCTTACAATGTGAATCCACTTGGGCTTCTTGGGGCCAGTATTACTATTGCCCTTGGTGCTTTTACCCGAAAGCTGGCAGTCTGGCTAATAAATTGAAGTAAATATATATAGTCTTACTTTTTGATCTATAATGGTTGAATAGGGAGCAACTTTCCATCTTTATGAACCCAGGGGCACAGTTTTGGAACTGCACATCTTGGAAAACAGATTGCCTGAATCCAACACACTTTATAACTAGACCTCAGATATAATAACCTCAGAGGCTTCTATTTTAAATGTGAGTCCCTTGTGGAACATAAACAGCATGAAGCCCTTTTTAAATCTCATATTAAGTTAAAGAAAATCATACTTATGAACAGATTTATAATGCCTAAAAAGTGATTTTATGTCCTTGAGATGCTGAAAAAATGAAGACCATGCATACTGTAATTCAATCAGCCATTTTAATTTTGTTGGGGTTACTAATTAAGTGAGAATAAATGGCAAAAGATTAGACTGGATTGGAGATTATTATGTATAGAGATTAGATACTTAAGCATTGGAATTCTTTTGTGGGAGTGCAAAAGCTACCACAAGAAACTTGTGGTCGGAACTTAAAAGCAGCTGGATATCATCCGTCTGCTATGGAGGCTTTTCTTTGTAAATAATTAATTATTGGAGAAGTCATTGTAAATTCCTGTCTTCTTTTTTTTCCTGGAAATCCCATAAAGTACTCACTGGTTAAAAAAGGACATCTGAACAATAAGAAAAACGGCATTCCGAAAAGAGCAAATAAAAAAGTAAATGAATAAAAAGGAACTAGGAGCTAAACATAATAAAAGATGATGAAGCATAGAGGTTAGCATACTGTGACAAGCTTGAATGAGTCTGACATCAGATGAAAAATTACTCACAGAATTCATCTCTGTGGCAGAATAACCAACATATGAATGTAGGTATTTGCTGTTAATAATGTATCATGTTTAATCGCCATGCTCAAGGCTATAACCTCAAAACAGATGAGCCATGAAGGTCACTAATTTACACAGGAAATAAAAATAATTTTATGTGAGACAATATGAATTATAAACCAGTTATGGTTGTGAAGAGATTGTGTATAAATATTCAATATCTATTTTACCCTAAGTTTATAGATGTCACACTTTTCAAGGGTTGTCTGTTGTAGCTTTCCACAAAATTGAACTACGCACTGTCAATTCAGTTTTACACTTGACCTGTTGCTTAAAAGAAGGCAAAACATCTCTTTCATTTGAATGAATCAACAAATCTCTTGAAGAGTTTTGTTCTACTTCAAGGGAAATCATAAGCCCCTTTCACACTGGCATGCTCTACCCGGTCACGACCCAGTGTCATGTGGGTCGGCGATGCGATTTCATACCGTTTTTGAAGAAGCAGAGTCGACCTGTGTGACAGACTCAAGTACACAATACGCGCAGCAATGCCCCGGAAGCAGCTTGTTAATGATTGAATCATCAGCCCAAATGTTGATTAGAGCAAGTGTTTCTTCATTCCTGCTACAATCTGGCTTATGGTGTCTCTCAATCAACACAAATATGGCTAAACTGAATAAACAGAAATGTTCCTTGCAGAAGTGAATCCTTCACACAGGCATGGCTGTTTGTTATTTTGTTTTGCTTATGAACGTCCGTCATGCATTTAGCCTCGCTCGACCCGGGTACAAGCGTGTTGACCCACATCCTGAGGTGGGTCGCTGCTGACCCGGGTCAACCTGGGTACAGTATTGTGTTCTTAATGTTTAAAATATGTTTTTAGTGCTTGAATTGCCTTTAATCTCTCATTTCATTTTTTATTCACTGTTTCTCAGATTGTGATGGGTGGCACTTGGCAGACCATATAATTCCTGCAGCTCTACATTTTTGATTGTTGGGTTTCCATTAACAGCTGCAAAACCTGTGTATAACTCAACCACGTGAGCCAGGAATTAAAACCATTATGTAGCAAATAAGACCAAAACAGAAACAACAGCATAACACATCATCGTGCGCAGATTATGCACTCTCCAAGACAGACTTTCTTAACACTTTGAATCAATCTGTTTCTTGGGATAAAACTGGGTTTTCATTTGAAATTGAGTTAAGTGCTCTGGCTTGGAGGTAAAATTGATTTCTAAAAAACAGGCACAACAGTGTGACATTGATACCTATAACCATAATTTACCAATAACTAACTAACAAGAATAAGCCATAGATATGATACTGTACTTACACTGCCACAGCTCTAGGGATTTAAACAACATTACAATACTTGTAATTTACTATTATTTTACCATGCTATACTTGCTGTTAACACAATATATTTAAAGCTGCATAGTTCCACAATCATGTTCAGTTTAAGCAATTAGACACTTTCTAAACCTGCTCTGAACTTGAGTGTAGGTTTACATGAAGAGTTTTTCATGCATGTATAATTACAATTAAATTGGCTTTTAAAGTAGCCAAGCCTTCATTTTTCATTTACAAGCAAGACAAACGAATGAGATTGCAACATGTTAATAAGTGACTAATCTTCATTAAAGCTATTAATTTAAATACATGATTTTATGCTGGACACACTTTATTACAATCGTTATGCATAACTGTATTTACATAAAGATCAGTTGCTTTTGCTTTTAAAGGAAAAAGTAAGACTTGTGATTTTAAATCCTGTAAATTAATTCAATTTGTAAGTCAATTTTACTATAAACCTGTTTCTCAGTTGTGATAGAGATACACAAATGGTTTAACAGGTATCAGTTGAATTCTTAAAGGAGAGTAGAAAAGTCGGGGTAACGCTCCGAAAATCAGAAATCCTAATTATAGACGATTTCTGAATAAACCACAGCTTTGACCATCTTTTAATCATCTTAATTCAGCACTATTGTAATTTCAGTGAGTTTCTTGCTTAGCTGTGTAAGTGCATTTGTTTTTTCAGTTTACCATATGAATGTGTTGCTTCAGACTTTGTTGTGAACATGCTTTAATACAAACAATTGGTTTAAAACAGAGATATCATTCTATCGGAAAAGGTACTTCTGACTCAGTTCAATATCTAGTACTGGCATAGTTCATAAGCAAACTAAGTGCCAGATGTGGCTCACAGTGGTGGACTTAAGGGAGGTGTCAATTACTGTGGTTGCCAGTGCACAGTATGGCACTGAACAGTCACTTTTCTGCTCCACTGTCCTTAGTTCAGTGGTTTGGAAAAAAGAGACCAATTGCATTTGGAGCGGGTTAACATTTATTGTTTGCCTGTCTTAAAAAAAATGCAAATCAGACATGGGTTGTCACTCAGTTAAAATTGTGTACACATCACTTTCTTTTGCCATTTTCTGGTCTGGGGTCCAGCTAGTGCATTTCACAAGCAATACAGTTTTGGTGTTTTTTTGTTTTTTTTCTTCAATCAAGAATCATTGTCTTTCCAGTCACAGAAACTTCCAGCGGGAATACTGCAGTGCTTCATTTAATCAAACAGTGGCTTTCACAGTCCTGGCACTTCTGTTCCTCACTGAGGTTTGTTACACATTGCTTCCTGCAGTTTGCTCTCCACACCCCCACGAGACTAATGCCTCTGCTCAAAATTGAACAAAAAGTGCCGCATTGAAATAATAAAAAAAAGCACTTTAGTGCATTTAAGATCTTATGCAATGTGTTGGCAAAGCACTACAGCCATTTGTTTTAAAAAAAGAAAAAACCTTTAAACAGTCAGGTTGTAAGAAAAGAAGAAAATACAAAATGCATCATTCTAAGCAAGGTTTAAATTGTGCATTATACAATTTCATCATAACCTCCCTAGAGTTGTACTCTCTGCTTTTGGATATATAATCAAGTACTGTGGTACTCATTTTATTATTTGGTAGCATTTCCGTTATTACATTCTGGAGGAAAAGGGGTTTTAGACAAAAATGTTACAGTCTAAAACTGCTGAATAGCATGGACAAGTCTATAAAAGCTTCTGCACTGCAAATACAGCAATAATCTCAGCCTGGTTTGAGTTTCTCCAAAGAGTACCAGTTCATGATTCATTAATCACATCCAAGACATTCATTTTAATGTGCATCATCTCATATGATAAAGTTATCTGAGCACTAAGTACAGACTGGCAGAAAAGCACTGAAAATGATTACTTGTTATTAAATATTATAAAGCGTGTAATGAAAAAAAAAAATCAAAAACAAACTTGGGATGTAACAGTTAGTCTTTCCAAATGGCAATCAATAAATGGTCAGCAATTGATAGAACTTATTTTCCCCATTCTTTTTGCATGGCTATACTATGCATTTACCATAGCTTACCCTGGTTTATTGATATGATATACCATACCTCTCTGTCTTTACAATGCTTACCTATGCTTTACCATGCTTTCACTACAGTGTATTACTTTTTGCTATGCTTTTACTATGAGAAGCTATTATAAGAGCAGTTTCTTATAGCAGGTTGCTAACACACAAGTTCAGCCAAGCAGGGAGGAAGATGATTTGCACATTGATGGTTTACAAAGTGGTCCACGTCTCTATTTATAGAAACCAGACAAAGCTGTTTACATGCAGTTTAGAAACTCCATTGTTGCGGGAATGTGATGTAGTATGCACATATCATGTATATTACTCAACCTATAGGAAGTGTGCAGCCAAAACATGGTACGATTTGAAAGGATAGGTAATTATATCTGTCTGACATTACAGGGGAAAAAAGTAGCCTTTATCAGTGTACATGGCCCTGTGGTTTTTTCCTCTTCTGACAAAATAATTACTGTCATTATCTGAGTATGAAATAATAACTTTTCTATTCACAGCAATCAATGTCTCAAGCATAAAATTGATTAACACAGAGCCTGAACATTTCAGATGTCTGGCATCTACAAAATCCTTTAGGAAAAGACTACACTTGTTTTTCCTTGCATCATAAAACACACTCAAGAATTGACTATATTCTGTCTTCACCTGATTTAGTTACGTCTGTCAATACAATAACAATGCTTCCTGTGATTCTCTCTGATCACAACCATATACAGTGTGAATTTCAATTCTGCCCTACAGCGCAAAAATCAACACGCTGCCAATTTAATGTAACTTTATTACAAAGCCCAGAGTTTGTTGCCCAGTTTTAAATTAAGCTAGTGGATTTTTTTTTTTTAATGAAAAGGAGCTCAGTGAACGATCCAGCTGTGGTGTTGGAGGCTACAAAAGGCTGTAGCAATTCACTTGCTCCATAAAGTGGGTGTAAGTTTCACCCACTTGTCCCTTTTATTAGGGTCAGTAGCCTGGCCAGGTTAAAACTCAATTCCCATAGTTCCTTGCTATTACCCTCTGTTCATCCTCTCCCCCCATTGGCTCATTCAGATATCCACTCCTCCACTCTCAGAGCTCTTTGGAAGCCAAAACTGGTATTAAAGCTGGCTGGCCAAGCCAGGAGGGAACTCCCTTTTCTGTTGAGGAATCCATTTCACAAACAGCACATTACTTAATTACAGTGTAACTTTAACTTTATTTTAGATAAATACAGGTGCATCCATTTACTCTTTTGTTAAAATCTTTTACTTTGTCTAAACCTTTCTTTTTTGTTTACACTGCTACTTTAAGTTTAGTTGCTGTTCAAGGTCTGTTTAGGGTTTGTTTTTGTTAGCGTGTTCAGTCTCCATTTTGTTCCAGATTCTCCAAATATTTTCCAAACGGCTGATCACCATTCAACCCGGTACTGCTCGACAGACTCACCATTTTCTACGATTGCTATTTTTTCATCAACCTTCATCCATCATCATCAGTACAGGACTTTATTTGGGACTTCATTATTTGTTGGTGAGAGTATTCTTTTTCTGTTTGCTGGTTTTTTTCTACTTTACTTTGATACTTTGGTTCATGTAATTTTGGTTTTGTTCTTTTGTTACTTTGGATTACATGGGCATTGCTTCACTGTATTTGTTAGGCCTAAATTTCATTTTATCATCCACTGTCATGAAGACTGTCTTAATTATTCATTCACCTTTTGTCTTTTTTGCCTGTCGGTGTGTTGCATTTGTATTGGTGTGGTGTTTGCGTGTGTGTGGGATTATTGGAGGCCCACCGGACACCGCATTCATTTCGCTTTAGCATTAGTTTATTTGGATGTTTGTTTAGTTAACTTTACTTTCTTACTCACCTATACCTTCCATTAAATGTTCTCTGCAATAAGTTGTTGTCCTTATGTTTCATTTATTACATTATAGTTCACAACAAAAACCGTTTGTTTGTGAAATTGACACCTCCGATGTCCCTGCTTTTGTTGTCTGTCACTCTTGCTGACTTAGTTAGTTATAGATATTGGGCCAGTAGTATCTCCTTAGGGAGGACAGTACAACTGCTTCTCAGTTGTGCAGAGTGATCGTTACAAGGCTTCATAAGAGACAATACTTTCGCTTCTCGTGTTAAAAAATCAAGACTTAAACAAATTTGTGATCTGGAAAAATGCTGTTAATTACTGGAGCATGCACAGAAAAAGAACTATACCCAAGTTAATCAAGGAAAACTGCAAGGTGCCAGGGCAGAACTTAATGATCTATTACGACAACGGGCAGAATTTATTATGGATAGATTTACACAAAAATATTACTTAAACGGCAGTAAACCCAGCCAACTACTTGTACTGAAATTGAAGCAAAGTGATTCTCGAGCATCCATTGAAACTTTTTGTTCATTCTCAAAGGAACTAATTTGTGACCTGAAAAAGATTAATGCAACTTTCCGCTCTTTCTTTCTGATTTGTATAACCCTAACTCGGATGAGATGGCATGTGCTAATTTCTTGGAAAACCTGGCCTTTCCAAAACTATCTGAGGTAGAGTCAGCAGAATTAGGCAAACCGATCTCGCTGGATGAGTTAACAACATCACTGGAGAAAAAAGGTGAAACCCCAGACTTGACAAAGTCCTCCCAGAACTATTGTTGTTGTTTTGGGAAACACTCGGCCCAGTCTGGCTTGACACAATACACTTATGAGATTTAATCATGATCATAATACTGCTCTAATTGATTCATAAAAAAGGAAACAATCCCACTGAGTGTGCAAATTATCGTCCAATCTCTTAACTCGCAAGTAAGCTTCTAGAATTTTATCTTTACATAAAGCAAAGCATATGGGGAAACTTATTCACCCTGATTAGTCAGACTTTATGAAGGGGTGCCTACTGTATACTACTACATGAAGCCAAAGAATTGAACACTCCCTGTGCGGTCCTATCGTTGGATGCAGAGAAAGCATTCGACAGACTTGAGTGGAACTTTCTAAGGCTGGCATTAGAAAAATTCAGTTTAAGGGACAATTTTATTAATTTGGTGCACACGATGTATGCCAATCCATCTGCTATGGTCTTGAATATTGGTTTACACTCTCAACCCTTTAACATTCTCAGGGCAAGCTGACAAGGCTGCCCTTTATCGCCTATATTATCTACTCTCTATCTCTCTCGAACTTCTAGCGCAGAACATTTGTCAAAATGCAATAGTGCATCCCATTAAATTTAAACCATCAAACGATGGTATATCTTTGTATGCAGATGATAGTTTGCTGTATATTGTGGACATTCAGAATTCTATCCCTAAAATGTTATCGGCTTTCAATGAATTCGGTGACTTATCGGGCTATAAAATTAACTGGACAAAATCTGCCCTGATGCCTCTCAATGTAGCCGTGACTATGGTCATCCTGCCTTCCTTCATTCTGGTCAGAAAACAATTGGCCTATCAGGGCATTGATATACAACCCTCCCTACATTTGTTTAAAATAATGATCTTAAAATACTAAAAGGAGGTGGAGGGAGATGCTTGCCTCTCTACAAACCCGAATCGCTGCAGTTAAAATGAATGTCCTGCCTCAAATTATTTTTATTAGTGCTATATTTCCATTGCCTCCCCCAAATAGGTTTCTGGCTGAAGATATTGACTAACATGTAGCCTCAAAATGGTTGGGATTCTGTCTGTGTTGAACCTGCAATCACCCTCTGTCAAGTTTTATTGTATTTGTATTGGCTACACAATGCAAACTTGCAGATAGCATCTGCCACTCATAATTACACTTAATCTTGACATGTCTGACAGGCAGGTTTTGGGTGATGTGTGGCTGCTCCCTTAATTTTCGATTTCCATATAGTACGTTGTAGATTTTTATTTATTTATTTATTTATTTCATACGCCATTTTTATCGCTTTCAATTGATTAAAAAATAAGAATAAAAAACAACAAAATAAAAGGTTGTCCAAAGCCTAAATTGTACCTTCTTCAACAGAGAGGACCAAAACAAAATTGCCTTTTTTAATTGCTCATGGTACAAGAAAACAAAATGGTTGAGTATTCGCGGTTTGGTTTTTCAAACAAGCTCTTCATCTTCCAAATATTTTTTCTACAAATAACATCACTCAGGATTCATCAATCAAATCCACAATGGTTTTGTTATATGCAGTTGCTTGACACATGTGCTATGCATACTATATTACTGTATTACTTTTCTTACTTAATTACAAAGTGCCTTTTGAAACATATAAGTGTTTAGCCTCTGCTGGTATATAGGAAAGAAAGAAGTCTATGTGGACTCACAATTGCTTCTTCCAGTTTAAGTGAAGTCCACCAAGATAGGTCACACTCTCAAAAAAATAAGGCAGGACCACTGTAATTTTATATTTTAAAAAGTTCTTAAGTTTATTCCATTATAAACAAACAAAAGAAAAAACACAGCAAACAATGTGTTTCAACAGCATGTCTTTGTCAGGTTTGCAATGATTAACACCAGCAACAGCTGTGATCATTTATACAGGTAAAACAATTAGCCAATTAAATAATCATGTGGCCTTTATTGAAGTCTGATCACTCACCAAAACTGAATTATTTCAATATTGTAATTTTATTCACATGATTTTGTATGAAATACTGTACTTTTGTTTGTAGCTTTGATTTCTAAGATAACACTGGACCTTGTTGTTTTTTTCTGAATTCATTGCTTTGTAATAATAGTTACACTGAGAAGTTAGTTTTAATTATTATTTGTATGTTTGACTATGATTGTAAATTGACATTAATAGAAAGCATGATAGAAATTATATGACATCACTTACACAATGTAATGTATATATTTATGATGATATATTCCTATTGAAATATTTAATAATCAGTTTCGCCAGGTGGTCCTACGCAGCCAAGCACAGCACGATCAGTTCCCCCTTTACCTGAATGGTGCCATTTCATTGACTACGCTTTCTGCCTACATGACAAATTTATGTGGCTAGAAAGGTATGGCAGGAATTGTCAAGATGCATTTATAACATTCTGCATCAGATCACACAGCTGCACAGGGGGTGGGACTGGAGCAATAGGCAGGACAGCGGCAAAAACATCAATTTAACCTCTAGTCTCTTTTAAGAGCGACCCAAATCTTTTTTTAAAAAGATGAAAGCTAAAAAAAATGTTAACTATTTATTTTCAGAATGGGATAGGGAAATGCTGTAGTTCTGACAGAGTTCAGGGAGAAGGAGCAGAACGATCAGAACGGCGAGTTTAGAGTTGATTTGAATAGTTTATTTCACTACTTAACCGGTATCCAGTTCAGGCTCATTTAATATCTCATGTACACTTCGGTTTCCCAAAAAGACAACATTTACATAAGTCTCGTCAGCCATGTTTATTATGATAAATTCCAAAATGGCAGCCGAATTTAGGCTAGTATGACGAATGGATATCTACTAGTGATTCAGACCCTTTATAAAAAGAAGTGTCAACCCATTGTGATATGCTGTAATATCAACACCCCCATGTGACCTGTTTTGACCAATCAGGATAGGGTATTTGAAAGATTAATTTTATAATTGTAATATAATAATTGAATTTCCATATAAATATCTTCAGAAGGGCTCCATATGATTTGTAATATGACATTACTGTCCAAGTCTGTCACCTTGTTCTATTAGTTTTGGCTGTGGATGTTTCCAGAAAGATAGCGGTGTGTACACAAATGCAGCCACTGTAAATTTGCAATTTTCTTCTGCAAAAAAATAAAACTGAAACAAAAAATGAACGTATGTAGTATGAATAAGTGTTTTGAAACAAAATGAATCTGTATTTTATTGCTGTGACAGAAAACAACAGAGAAGGTGATTTGCATTACATTCATGATGGCATCTGCATGAAAGGAATTATTCATTAGCTTATCTATTGTATACACTCCTGCCATGTATTTTCAGGTATAAGATAATTTCCAGAGAACTGTGCATAGTGTGGATTTACTGTAGCATGTCGTTTACAGACGTCTTAAAGGACACATTCATTCAAAAAGTTTGCAAATAAAAGATGCTTATACTGACATTGTATCACCTTATGAAATATGAACACTGGTCATGTGAAATGAAAAATCACATACTATGTGATATGATTCTATTACCTTGATGTCACCATCTATTATTATGATTAGTGCTAATCAGGCTCTTTAAAACCAGCCTATTATCTTATTTTTGATAATGCCAATAAATGCACCATTAATATACGTTGGCAAAGCCTATCTAGTGCATGAAATATCTGTGCATATAAATCAACTTGAGGCCTGTAGACTGGGGGAAAGAAACAGCAAGGCTGAATTATTTAATCGTTTGATAATGTCACTTCCATATCAAATTAACCAAAGCTAATTTTGTGTGCCAGCATTTTTTAGGCAAGCACTAGTCCAGTTGACATGAATCCAGTTTCATATAGTTGCTCTGTTATATTTTTAATCATTATTCATTAACATTTTGATTAACTGGTGCCATTTTGTATAATGGGTCCTATTGGTACACTATACTGTATTTCTGAAATAAACTAAAGCAGTGGTTCTCAATCCTGGTCCTGGGGGACCACTGCCCTGCTGGTTTTTGTTCCAACCAAGTGCTCAATTACATAATTGAACCCTTAATTGAACTAATAATTTGCCTAATCTGAGCTTTTAAATTATTTTAAGCAGTTGAAGATTTCACTTTCGGTATAATGTTGTATAATGAACATAAATTCTTAAACTTTTTATAAGCTACTTTATTAAAAAAAAAAAAAAAAAAAAAAAAAAAAAACTCGGATTAGGCAAATTATTAGTTCAATTAAGGGTTCAATTAAGTAATTGAGAGCTTGGTTGGAACAAAAACCAGCAGGGTAGTTTTCTCCCAGGACTAGGATTGAGAACCACTGAACTAAAGCATCTAATGAATGGTCAATAGGGGAAAGAAATGTGTTCAACATGTTCCATAGTAGGGGACTCCTGATTGGCGCATCCGGTAAAGGCGCTCTGCATGGAGTGCAGGATGCGCCCTATAGCCTGGTCGCTGGCAGTTTGAGTCCAGGCTATTCTATTACCGACCATGGACGGGAGCTCCCCGGGGGCAGCGTACAACTGGCTGAGTGCCGTGTGGGGTGGGGGTTTAGTTTACCCAGGGTGTCCTCAGCTCACCACGCACCAGCGAACTCTATGGTCTGGCTGGGCGCCTACGGGCTTGCCTGTATGCTGCCTAGAGCTGCGTTGTTCGCCAACATTGTAGCGCTGGGTGGCTGCCTGGTGAGCCTGCAGTGTGTAAGGAAGCGGGCGGCTGACGGCACACACATCGGAGGACAGCGTGTGTTTATCTTCGCCCCTCCCGAGTCAGCACGGGGGTGGTAGCGGTGAGCTGAGCCTAAAAATAAATCGACATTCTAAATTGGGAGAAAGTAATAAAATAATTGGTGACCACTAAAAAAAAAAAAAGTTCCACAATAAGACCACTCAGATTTCTAGTTATAAGAATGTGAACTCTCCTTAAATAGTTATTGTGGTGAGGGATAGATCTAGGCCAGAATAAACAGTTTAAAAGTACAAGTGGTGAGCATCCATTGAAGTGTACTTCTATTTAATTTTTTGGAAAGTATTGTTTTATAAATTATATATTGATATATATATATATATATATATATATATATATATATATATATATATATATATATATATATATATATATATATATATATATATATATAGACAGGGCTGTTTTTCAAAACATATATACCATTTATAATAAATACATGTTTTGAAATACTGTCTGGGTGACTATTTCATTTTCCTTTATGATTTGTTGATCAAGCTTTTAATATTGTATATTTAATAAACTGATTTTAGATTTTCATAAAATAGATAAGTCTACAATTTCAGCATTTTTTTTTTTGTGCAAAACTCCAAAAATCCCAAGTCAAAAGTATTCATACCCTGACAAGGAAATTAATAGCTAGTTGAGGAACCGTTAACAATAATAACCTCTTTTAAATTATTAGGATATTTGTCATTGAGCTTTTGGCATGATTCTTTAGTGATTTTTGACCATTCTTCAGTGCAAAATTGTTCCGTGTGTGTGTGTGTGTGTGTGTGTGTGTGTGTGTGTGTGTGTATATTTATATGTATATGTGTGTCTGTGTTAAGATTTGCCTTTTTATGAAAACATAAACCTTAGCAATTAATCCCAGCTCCTCAAAATTGGATCAAGATGAACTGAGTGGCTCTCCCAAGTTAAAAAGCTAGAAAAGACCAAGTCATTCAAGCATTCCCCTGCATATCCAACATGTCTCTATAGTAATTAATGTGCAAGAGTCTGAAATGTGAAACAGGGTTCCATGTAAGACAAATAGCATTGGTGTAGTACTGATATACTCAACCTGACCCAATTGATCCCATCTATCCGAGCCACAGGATATGCATTCAGTTTAGGTACAGCATTCACTTTCCTAAAAAAAACGACGCAAAGACCTAAAACAATCAGATTTCATTAATCACTTTTAGACTCCTCTGTTTCTTCCAACTCATGCTTGAGGAGTCCCTGCACTTTCATTTCTTTGAGTACAGATGGTATACAGATGTGCACAAAGGAGAAATACCAAGCAATCGGTATATCTGTTCCAACAAAGAAGACATAATAATAATAATAATAATAATAATAATAATAATAATAATAATAATAATACATGCATACATTTTAAAAAGTTGGCAAGGTAGTACACATTCATTTTCACAGTGTTTGTAAAGAAACATTATGTCAGAGAATTACATTCCACACATTTTCACCCCCTGTCCACAGCGTAAAAAATAAGAAGTAAAAGTAATAGATTGCAGCATAATGCAATAAAGGTTATTTAATAAAAAAAATCACCAGATTAAATTGTTTCATCTATCAGACACTGATGGCATGGTCTTGGGAATTAGAAATCAAATTTTTCAATCCGGGCAATAGCATTAGAGTACAAATTACATTAAAAAAAAAATCTTTAGAGGAATGTATGTGTGTTCAATCCATATTTAATCTTCAAGTGTCTACAATCTATCATATTTTATATCACAGTGTTCTCCTTTGTTAACCCTTATTAGCTCATTGACCTTGTTAATAAATGTGCAGCACTTACATGTTGTGTTATTTATTAATCTATTAAACATCTATTTCATAAGTGTGACAGCAAAGAGACGTAGAGACCAGAAACGCTGGAATTAATCGCATGCACACACAGTACCGCATCGTTCCTTCACCATCTTTAACTGTACACTAACACCCATGATCACCCTAATTATACACCTGGGGCTAGAGCCTTAATTAATCATTTAATCACATATTCAATTTACGGGTCCAGCCAAACCCCCATGTGTTTTAACATTTAACCAATACCCTTTGTCTAAAGCACTTGATTGTAATAGAATGCAATTTAATTTAATTAAAACAAATATCCTTGTTTTCTGCATGTTCTATAATACAACAAAGAAATATTGTTAAAATAACATAATAGATCATATTAACGCCATCATTACTGCCATAGTGTAATTACTATCCAATTCCAAAGAACTTATCATTTCTGATTGGTATTAAAATAATGTAACTGTGATGTTTATAAGAAAAGTTTGGTAATGAAAAAAGTCCATTCGACCCATCAATGCTCATCCCTTCTTAGCAAACCATTCTCCCCTAATGGGGGAATTCATTTAAAAAAAAAAATAATATATATATATATATATATATATATATATATATATATATATATATATATATATATATATATATAATTGTGTTTTAATGTTCCCAGTGGTTTTTAGATTCTACTGTTTTACCTGGAAGACTATTCCATGCATTTATAACTCTCTGTGTAAAAAAGTGCTCCCTACCTTCTGATCTCAACTTACTTTTACTCAAGTTCCATTTATGCCCTCGTGTTCTTCTCACTGTGCTAAATTTGAAGTAGTGTCTTGGATTAACTTTCTAGACAATTTATGATTTTAAAGACTTCAATCAACCTCCCCCCCCCCCCCCCCCCCCCTAATATATTTATATGCAATTTTAACGTGTCCTCATGTCTTTAAATCCTGGGATTAGCCTCGTTACCCTTCTCTGTACTTTCTCTAGTGCAATGATGTCTTTTTTTGTAGTGAGGTGACCAGACCTGCTCACAGTATTCTAGGTGGGGTCTAATTAGGGCATTGTATAATCTTAGCATAGCCTCTCCAGACTTGTATTGCAGATTTTTTGAAATATAACCTAACATTATATTTGCCTTTTCAGTGGCGAGACAACATTCCACACCCATGGTAGGATATCAGGTTAGAATGCAGTACTTATTCAAAACAAAAATGTCATCATCTCTACTATTTTTACATGCTTCTCTTGATTTATCAGAGCCCATTTGATGTTTGTTTCCACGTCGTACCTACTTTTTGTAGCTGCTCCACCAGTAGAGGGCTCATGTCCAGCCTTCTAAGGTCAAGCCGGAAGTGGTCAAGAGCCATTTTCAGAGCAGATCTATGCAGATCGTTAGGAATGTATGTGACTCGCCACTCTTGACTGTCCTCTTCCGTACAGATAGGAGGTGATACAAGTGTCTAAAATGTTTAAACTTTACTATAAGTTTTTCATCTGTTTCATATCTTATATTTTTCAAGTTGCTGTTCCATTTATTACTAAACGCGCCCTACATGCTGTGTACATCATTGTTTTCCTGCATAAATGATTAATTCTCAAACTGAATGCAGTAGGGATTCAAGGAAATGCATACAAGTTTGAGCTGGAGAGATATTTGGTGGAAACACATACAGATTCAAAAAGGAAGGAGTCTATGTCAGTTCCTTCAGACATCCCACCTATCAATCCACCTGAATACCAAACAGAGATCCATATTTACTGTGCCCCACACAGTTTTCTCACAAGCTCTTGGCCATTTAACTCCAGGCTTGTGCCTGTTGAGGTTCTTTTCTCTCTTACGCTGGTTCGTCTGACCGGGTTCACAAGGATCATTAGGTTCATCACTAGTTGTATCCACGCAAGTCCTCCTAACGTCTATGACAGGAGTTCTGATATCCTGCTAACTGTGGTTTGTTTCCTGTTGCCGGATTTCATTTGACTGACTTCGTAAGAAGTATTGTTCAATGCGAGGCCCTTGTCCCTTCTCCCTCAAACATTTAATTCTCCCTTGATGAATCTTCAAACCCCTGACCATTGTCGCCTTGCTCCAGATGCAGACACGAACCTGGAGTTCCTTGTCTTTGCTAACTGCAGATCTTGATCTAGTCTTTTGTGAACTAGTCTTCATTCTCATATCCGTTTCCGTTCCTAAGTTGTTTACCGTGTTATCCAACGTTGAGTCATCTTCCACCCCCGCTCTTGTAGACTCGAGGGGTATTTTTTTCTTTAATTTCTTAGAAGCCTTGGGCTTGTGTCTCCAGCATCCTGTTTATCTTTGAAAACATAGAGCTGAATACTGTCGACAAGGGTAGCTAACCCTTGCCAGCCCCAATGGGGTCTCTTTCCTCCTGTCAGCTGTCTCATATTGTTGATATAGTTAATATATTGCCTGTTTAGCACATCACACTAGTCAAGCATGAATGTTTTGAGAGCTTTGGAATTGTGTTTTGTGCTTAGAGACTAAGATTTAATTTCAGACTTTTCTGATTTTTATTTATTATTTGTGTACTTAATAAAATACTACTATTGATTGATTAACCATTCCTTGTCTGCGCGTGAATGTGTGTTCATAGTAAATCTTCGATCTTTAGAACACTTTAAATATTGTTGGTAAGTGAACTAATCAACCCAGATAAATATTAAATTATTAATTATTGAATTGTTCCTACAATTTATTTTATTTTTGTTATTTAAAAATAAAACGACGCAAGAGCCATTGTACCATATTTGAAGTGCCTATGTCGTCTTCCTGCATTCCGGCCTGACATCACCAAAAAGCTAACCTGTCAATTAGTTGTTCATTTTTTCTTCTATAGCTATATTTTTTCATTTAACATTAACATTCCTTTTGAACATGGTTCTCAGTAAAATATTAATGCTAAGCATGATAACTCAATATAATTTTGTTCCATTATATTTCTTGATGCCTTTCGTTAGTGAAACCTACCCATGTACAAATAAATTAAAATATTGTACATCAAAGCCTACGTATATTTTATAAATGCTATTTGTAGCAGACCTTAATTATAATACTGGAGCATACTGTATATTTGAGTAAATGTGGGTCTTCTTGGAAGTATTAATTGGTCTTTTTATCTTTTTCAACAACAAAAAAACAACCACAGCTTGCATCTTGTGAATTTAATAAAATTATGCCTCACAGCACTTTACAGACACATTATAAATACATGAAGTATATTACAGTGCAAAACTGCATTTTTCTCTCTCTCTCTCTCTCTCTCTCTCTCTCTCTCTCTCTCTCTATATATATATATATATATATATATATATATATATATATATATCAATATATTATATATATCTATATATATATATTATACTATTAAGCTACTACTGTTAATAAATGGAGTATGTACTGTACATTTATTTTATACATATATTCTGTATTTGCAGGATAGCCAAGGGTGATTTAAATATAAATGCTTATTAAACCATCTTGCACTGGTTTTATTTATTCCTAATCTGTTTTGTAAAGGTTAGATCTAGGGTTTAATCTAAGACAGCAAGGTCTCTTTGTAATCACTCATTACTGCATAATCCTTACCATTCCCCTTTTGCCAGTTTTCTATTGATCACTTAACTGGATGTGATGCAATGAACATGTCATGAAAAGATAGTGCTAAAGAGGCTGAACAAAATACTAATTTTGCCCCCGTTTCTATTCTGAAATATTTGCCGATCACTGTCAATAAGGTGTAGCTGTGCTTGGATTATAGAAAAGGTGCTACACAAAAACAGACAACAGCAAGGAGCAGGGAATTACAATCTCACCTCTTACAGGTTTTCTTACCATTGCTAGTTGTATAATGGTTTTGAATAAATGTGTAAAAAGACACTATTTTGGGGTGGGAGAGGATCCCATAAATGAGAACTAATTTATACCCCACCCCCCACATAGAGCATTGTGCTTGGTCCCTTTACAGGGCTCCATTCAACTGTGCCTCATAGGCATCCTCTCATAGTGCACATAATGCATGCATAGACAAGCAGGAATAAAACTTTTAAATAAACATTTTCAAAAGCATGCTGGCTCCTGTATGATTATGTAATGATGGTGAGAAACAGAGTCTGTTGTGTTGGTTGGAACGAAGACTGCATTATGTTTCAACAAGTTAAGTTCGGAAGCAAGTTTCAATTATATGAGTTGTAATATTACTTCAAACTTGTAGACAAACTCAATCAGTGTTTAAATGGTTCCGACGTTCAAAGTTGTTTCAAATACACACAATGTCATTGGTTTAGTTAAAGTATTATCGTCAGGGCCGTATTTAAGGGGGGCCAACTGGTGTTATGCCTGAAAGGGTCACTGCCAAATAGTGTCACCTGGCAGAATTTGGCATCTATAGTTGTCATAGTGTCACTGTCCACGGAATTTTGATGAAATCGAGATGATTAATGTAAGGTAAGTGTATAATTGAATTACTCTGCGATGTAAGGTTTACTTAACAGAAGTGATTATGGCAATTTAAGTAACATCCGGTTACTTAGTTTTCAGATAGATTGTGGTATTGAGCACTTACTAACATTTTAATATTCCTAACATTGTCTTTTAAAGGTTATTTTCATATTAATCCAGTTATTCAAAGTTGTGTGTTTAAGTCACTAGATGGTGCTGTGTAATGCCAAGACTTTATAGCTAATTGTTTCGTGAATGTATTGAACGTTTGGTATTCTCGTCAAAACAATGGAGTGGTTATTTGAATCTAGTGTCAGTCTGTTCTGGTTCCTTGTCCAGGGGCACATGATACCAAAATCCAGAACCTGATTATCGTGTTTCAATTATTCATCAAAGTAGCATTGCTTGTCTTTTTAATCTAAGCCAAGTGTCACACTGTTTAGGTACACTGAGTATTGAGGGCACCATGTTCCGTGTAACGTTATAGTGCACTATCATAGAGGAGCTGGCACTGTGTGTTACTACTCTAAGCACCTGAGCACCGAGATAGAGGAGGAAGAGAAGTACACCTTCTGTACAAGGCCCTACTCACTGCAGTGGTGGGCCTGTAGCCGGCAGAACTACTCAACAATGAGTATGCAGCAAGGCCTAGCCCTGTGGAGGAGAACGTGGCTGAAAGGGTAACTCGACAGTGAGATATGGCAAAGCCTAGCCTCGAGGAGAACACGTGCACTCTCAGGATTTTTACTTCTGGTTTGCATGTAGATATTTCTATACAAGCATAGAATTTACTTGAATCTTAAAGTCTTTGAAACGGAATGCTTATTCTGGAGGTGTGGTCTTTGTTCATTGCTGTTGGTCTTCGTAAAACAGAGTTGAAGTTGGATGTGGAGTCGATCTTGGGGTGGTCACTTCATCGTGGCAAGATGTTTTTCTCTCTTTAAATATAACGCCCAAAGAGGAGTTTACTTTGGTGATTCAGTCGCTTCAGGTTAAAACAGGAAGCTAATCCCTGACCAAAATCAGTCTTTTCATTGGTTTACAGAGTTTGAATGAAACTTTGTTTTACACGAACAATGCATGTCTAACACAAGAAATGCCACTCCTCAATGAGTAGACAACAATAAAATGTGTAGAACAAAACTTCATTTTGATATCACTTTAGTTATATTGATAATAGTAGAAGGATACACATGTCGGTTTCATTCTCCTAATAATAAATTACCATTACAAGCTTGTTAAACACATCGTTCAATAATTAAAGGAAAATAATGTAAGAATTTTCACTTTAAACTTCATTAAAACACAACAAACATTTCAGTTTTATTGGGACAACATACTTAAACAACTGTTAAACTTGTGTCCGCAAGATTAGTTATTAAAATTATTCTAAACTCAATTTAATCAGTTCAGTTGTTACTCATTCGTCAAACTACGTTTGAATCATCATAATTTTAATCATTTCATAGGAGAGAGTCAAGGCACCTCGTATCCACCAGGTGTCACACTTCTTAACCCTTATAGGAAGAACATTGTATATTGTCTTCCAGGCAGACTAGTGGTGCGCAACTTTTTTGCAGGCTGGGCCAGACTGAAAACTGAACTCGCTTCTGAGGGCCCCTAATACAGTAAAAGGTTTTTTTTTTTTTTAATTTTTTTTTTTTTTTAGAAAGATAGTTTTGTTTTGTAAAACAGGAGACCAAAATAAAAATGTTTGTTAGCGGGTTAATCTATTTTAAGTTTCTGCAAAAACAAAATACAATTATTCATGCTATTTTTTTATGTAACACATCATTATGGAATGATTGTTAAATTTCAGAGAACATGTGGGTGTTTAACAGCAGCATATAGGAATAGCTTGACTAAACAAAACAAGGCATTACTTACCAGTTGGATGCTCTGATAATGGGACATGTTGCACTGCTTCTGGAATACCAATTTAGGAATGCCAGGCTGTATTTTTGATGCTGCCAGCCACAAAACAGCTTGAAGATTATTGTCAGAAATCCGACTGTTTTGATTTATTGAGACTGAGTATTGAGTGCAGGGGGCTAATACATGTCTTCCTGATCCCTAACCGCTGGCAGACTTCAGCAAACACTCGGCTTTCAAAGTTTTGACCCTGATCCAAGTGCAGATCCTGGGGTATGCCGAAGTAGGTAAAGAAGCCCTACATCAAAGTGTTCGCAACGGTAGTGGCTTCTTGGTTAGGTAGCACGTATGCTTTGAGCCATTTGCTGAAGTAGTTAGTTGCCACCAACACGTACTTGTTTCCAGACTCGGTGAGTGTCAGGGGACCCAGCACATTAATGGCGACTTGTTCCATGGGAGCTCCAGACTGGTGTTGAAGGGGAGCATGGAATTGCCCCAGATGGCCTTTCCTGGTGGCGCAGCAATGGTGGTAGTCCTCCAATATGCGGCAGCTCCGGCTCCAGTAATAGCTCTGCCGTAGCCATCACAGCGTTTTACGCACCCCAAAGTGTTCCGTGCCAGGGGTGCCGTGCCATTAGGTGCTGTGCAAGGTGGACAAGATCTGGTACTGGAGAGGAAGAGGAACTACCAGCTGCCACGCTCTATCTCCATCTAGCCAGCGGTGTTGCAAGACTCCCTCTCTGATGGCTAGCCCGGGCCACTGGGACCACAGTGCTTTGGTGGTTGGTGAGCAGCCCGAGATATCTTCCCAGTGAGGTCGGGTGCCTTGCGAAAGCCAGGGAAACAAGGGTTGCAGGTCTGGGTACTGATCCTGTTGCGCTCGCCAGTCTGAGGAAGAGACTGTGGAGAGCTCTTTGCATCCTTGCAGGGGGATTAGACACTCACAGCAGTCACCCCCCCCCCCCCCTCCGTGGTCCCATTGCTCTTTGGTCAGGCAGTAATGGCAACCTTCAGGTGCACAGGGAAGGCGTGATAAGGCATCCTCATTGGCGTGTTGTGAACCCACTCTGTGCAAGATGGTGTAGTCAAACTCCTGGAGCTGCTCCAGCCAGTGTGCCAGCTTTCCTTCGGGCTCCTTGAAGTTCTGGCGCAGGGAGACAACAACAGCCTTCCCTGTGGGTCACACAATACGTGTGCTCTGGTTTGCTATAAGCACAGCTGTAGTATGCGATGGTGACGAACCAGGGAACGAAGCGGCGGTAGTAGGAGGCTAATCCCAGGAACTCCCGTAGCTGTCTTATGTTTGCCAGGGCTGTCCAGCGCTGTCCAGCCTCCACCTTCTTAGGGTCTGTCCAAATCCTGTCCTTCCCCACACAGTGTCCCAGGAAAGCAACCTCGCAATGCATCAGGAGGCACTTGCCTGGATGAAGCTTGAGACCCGCATCTTGTAGGCGCTGCATAGATTGGATAGTGCCTCTTCAAAGGTGAGGGCATGTACCAGCAGGTCATCCAGATACACAAACTTCGCTGGGGGGGATACCGGTCAATACCTGTTCCATCAAACGTTCAAAGGTTGCAGGGGCGTTGCAGAGGACAAGGGAAGCATTTTGAACTGCCAGAACCACGTCTGTTGGAGAAAGTGGTCTTGGGGCGGGCATCAAGGTCAAGTTCCACCTGCCAGTATCCGCTTCTTGGATCCAGACAGCTGAACCAAGTGGAGCCGGCTACCAGGTCCAGGGACTCATCGATACGGGGCAGTGGATAAGAGTATCTTAATTAGATAGACATTCTTAATTAAAACATAAGAAATAGCTGTGTTTATTTATACAAGACTGTAAAGATCAGTTTAAGTGATTACGACCCTGTTACCAATATCTATTCCTTTGAAGTAGATCAATCAAGAATGTTTTGGGGGTAGGAAGGTTTGGAGAAGACAAACTTAATTAGCATCACAGCATCTCATTCCCATAGTTTGATTTGAAATGTCATATTATAAAGTACACACAAATATAGCTATGAATTTCTCCTACAATAGTCCATAGCTCAAAATATTTTGTAATGCAAATAACCCGAATCTTGGTTAGTTCAACTAGGTTAAAGCACATCATTAAAATTCCTGTAACAAAGTACAAGTCATATTTTGTCCAAAAAGTAATTTATACACTCTAGAAATAGTCATGTTCCTCAGGGAAAACAGGATCATAAGTACATTTAAATGAATTTGAGACATTGAGAAACACAGCCAGATGCCTGCGGAATATTTTGTTATTCACTAGAATACAGGTAAAAGTAAATAAATAAATAATGCTGGGACAAACATGAAATGTTTTTCCACATGTATTTAAAAAACAAATGTCTGAATCTGTCAGAAATTATTTTATCGGTGTGAGATTATATAGCAAGATTTACTCTGCTGGAACTGCTGCTGCTACAGCTGCTGCTGTGAGGGGAGGGGGACATGGCACATTGGGAGGCGTTCTCCTGGTGCGCTCTGACTGTCAGCTAAGATAAGCCCAGAGTTGCTGTTCTCTCTATTTGCTAAATAAAATAGCTTTCTATTTTGGAAGATACAAGTTGCACGCTTGGATTCTTACCGCCGCTACAATCGGGGTCCGTTTCTATCTGCAATATTCTGAGACAGGTCATACTTGCAAAACTCGTATATTAATCAACATTTTAATTTTCTTTCATGATACAATCCTAGCAATCCTAAAAACAGTGGGCAAATATTGTTTATATTTTACAACACTGTCTTTTTAACATGTGTTTTATTTGAAGTGTTTATTCAAGTTAGAAACCAATGTTATTACTTTATAAAAACGTGTCTATGACCACTTTGTTTATTGCCAAGACACAACAAAAAAAAAGGTGTTTTTACTTGAAATACACACACGATTTAACTACTGTATTGCTTTCTTTGTTTTGTAGTTAATTCCCAAGGATAAAGCAAGGCCCTTCTTAATTCTGGAATATTTGTCAATTTTAATACAGTGCTACATATAATGGCTTAGATAACATTTTTAAAACGAATATCCAAACAAATATCTAAATCTTGAACGAATATCCAAACATGAGCATTCATGTTCGTCCCAACACAAAAAAAAAAAAAAAAAAAAAAATGCAAAATATAAATAGATACTGATCTTTTTTTTTATTTAGCACTCAGCAAAAAGATAAAGGCAAAGAACATTAGTGACTGCTATTGCTGCTCCTGATACCTGGAACCTTTGCTTGAACCAGCGCATCAACATCTGGATAAAATAACTGGGCTGAGGATATCTTGAGTATCGAGTTAAGTTGAGAATAACATTTTGATTTGTTGATATTCATGACGGAGAAAGATTGCTGCTTCTCAAGACACTATTTCTCTCCATCAGAAATTGGTTTTGAAGAAACAGTTATTTTGTGAGCAATCACATGGCTTGCCATAACAGCAGCATCACTTATGCTACAAGCATTAGTAAACATCAATTGCTGCTTTTTCAATGACTGTGCTAATTTAGAGTATTTATCCTCACATACCGTTCCTGTATATGTATCATATTTCTTGCCATGGTTTGCTTCAGTGTCTTTTAATGTTGTACTACTTCACAACAGACACATGTTGCTTACAAATAAAGCCCATTGGCTTTCCGTTCATTCCCTCAAAGAAATACGTAATTCCCCATTTCTCTTGAAACACACAGCACTCTTGTTCCACCTTTCTCTTCACGGATAAAGACACAACGACACTTGTCACCATAGAACCTTGTTCTGGTATCTCTGGTGTCTGCTCGAACCAGCTGATACACTACTCCACATTGATAAAGTTAAAAAATGCCTATAGAATATAAATAAGTGATATTTACAGAGCAAAACAGATTAATATCAGTTGTATAAGTATTCAACCCCTTTGCTACTGCAGCCCTAAATCAGCTCAGGTGCAAATTATTTTTTTGAAAGGTCACAAAATTAGTAAAATGGTTTCAGCTTGTGTGCATTCAAAGTGGTTTAACTTGAAGATAATTTCCCTCAGGTATATAAAGACATTCAAGCTGCAACTGACATAGTGATCCAACAAACTGATTTCAAAGGTGCTGATTATCCCTCACAGCACAGTGGAGTCCATCATTAAGAAGTGGAAGATGCATCATACTACCCAGATCAGGTCGCCCTCTCAAACTGAGCAGCCAGACAAGCAGGAAACTGATTCAGGATGTCACTCTGAAGCCAACAATGACCTTGAGAGATCTGCAAAGTTCTGTGTCTGAGATGGGAGTCAGTGTTCACATATCAACAATAAACAGGTCCCTACACAAAGCTGGCCTTTACGGATGGTTGGTAAGAAAGAAGCCATTACTCAAAAAAACTTATCTTAAAGCATGTAGATGATACTGCAGACATATGGAAAAAGGTTTTGTGGTCAGACAAGACAACAATTGAAATTTCTGGTATAAATTCAAAGCATTACGTCTGGCGCAAGTCTAACACGGCACATCACCCAGTCAACACCATCACTACTGTGAAGTATGGTGGTGGCAGCATCATGTTATGGGGATGCTTCTCTTCAGCAGGGACTGAGAAGCTTGTCAGGATAGAAGGCAGAATGGATGCTGCAAAGTACAGGCGAATCCTTGAGGGAAAAATAGAAGACTCTGAAACTGGGGAGGAAATTCACATTTCAGCAGGACAATGACCCAAAGCACAAAAGCAAAGCCACACTGGAATTGTTGAGAAAGAAGAGAATTAATATTCTTGAGTGGCCTAGTCAAAGTCGTAAATTGAATCCAATCAAAAATTTCTGGTGAGACTTGAAGATTGCAGTCCATCGATAATTCCCAACAAACTTATCAGAACTGGAGCAATTTTCCCATGAAGAATGGGCAAACATTTTACCATACTTATGCAATCCACTGTGTGTGTGTGTGTGTGTGTGTGTGTGTGTGTGTGGTGTGTGTGTGTGTGTGTGTATATATATATATATATATATATATATTACTGAATTACAAATGGTACATTGAAATTTTGTTCTGTTCGATATTTTATTTTAAAACACTTAAACTCAAAATCAATTATTGTAAGGTGACATTGGTTTTATGCTGGGAAATATTTTCAGAATAATAAAAAAATGAAATATCTTGCTTGCATAAGTATTCAACCCCCACACATTAATATTTGGTAGAGCCACCTTTCGCTGCAATAACAGCTTTAAGTCTTTTGGGGGAAGTATATACCAGCTTTGCACACAGTGTCAGAGTGATTTTTGCCCATTCTTCTTGGCAGATTTGCTCCAGGTTGTTCAGTTTTTTGGAAGACACTTGTGGATCACAATTTTCAAATAGTGCCAGAGATTCTCAATGGGATTGAGATCAGGACTTTGACTGGGCCACTGTAGGACATTCACCTTTTTGTTCTTGTCCCACTACAATGTTGATTTGGCCTTGTGCTTGGGATCATTGTCCTGCTGAAAGGTGAATTTCCTCCCAAGCTTCAGTTTTTAGTGGACTGAAGCAGATTCTCTTGCAGCATTTTCCTGTATTTTGCTCTATCCATTCTTCCTTCAATTGTAACAAGATGCCCAGTCCCTGCTGATGAGAAGCATCCCCACAGCATGATGCTGCCACCACCATACTTCACTGTGGGATGGTGTGTCTTGAGGCATGGGCAGTGTTAGTTTTGCGCCACACATAGCGCTTTGAGTTTTGGCCAAAAAGCTCTTTCTTGGTCTCGTCTGACCACAAAACCTTTTCCCACATCGCAGCTGGGTCACTCTCATGCTTTCTGGCAAACTCCAGACGTGCTTTCAGATGGTACTTTTTGAGTAACTGCTTCTTTCTTGCCACCCTCCCATACAGGCCAGTATTATGCTGAGCTCATGATATGGTTGACTGATGCATTACTCCACTCCAAGCCACTAAACTCTGTAGCTCCTTCAAAGTGATTGTTGGCCTCTCTGTGGCTTCTCTCACAAGTCTCCTTCTTGTCTGATCGTTGAGTTTTGAGGGACGGCCTTTTCTTGGCAGTGCCTGGGTGGTTTGATGCAGCTTCCACTTCCAGACTATTGATCCAACTGTGCTCACTGGGATATCCAAACACTTGGATATTATTTTGTACCCTTTCCCTAATCTATGCATTTGTATTACTTTATTTCTTAGAATGCTCTTTGGTTTTCATTTTCCTTTAGATTCACAGCCTTGCCAATTGTCCTTCAACAGTGGGGTTTTCATCCAGAAAATGTGACAGTAACTTTAATGGTTCCCAGGTGGAGGCCAATGGTAAGGTAATTGTGTCCTCGTTAGGGCAATTCATCGGTGCAAACTGGGAGCTTCCACAGCACAGGGGTAGAATACTTATGCAAGCAAGATTTTTCAGTTTTTTTTTATTTTTCTTAAAAATATTTCCCAACATCAAACCAATGTCACCTTCTAATAATTGATTCTGAGTTTCAGTGTTTAAAAATAAAATATCAAACAGAACGAAATTTCAATGTACTATTTAATTCAGTAATATGAGAGAATTGGTCAGGGGTCTGAATACTTTTGCAAGGCACTGTGTGTGTGTGTGCATATATATATATATATATATATATATATATATATATATATATATATATATATATATATATATATATATATATATATATATATAGGGCATAATATATATATATATAACTTATAGAAATATATATATCTATACTTATATAATAGATATAGTATATTATATAATACAATATATATATATATATAGAATACTTATATATATATATGTCATATATATATATATAAATATATATACATATGACAAAATATTTTGGTTTCTTTTTAATCACTTGTTCATTCATTGACCATGACACGCTTGAAGCATATGCACTATTAATCACCTAATTAGTGAGACAGTTGATTGGACATATATATGGATATATATGAATAATGATTTCAGATATGCATATATTCTATATATATTATATATATATATATATATATATATATATATATATATATATATATATATATATATACATATATAATTTACTTGATATACGAACAGATATATGATGTCATGCACCATATATGCATGAAGCACCTGACAAGATCTAAAGAAACTTAAATCACTGGCAAGAGCGTAAACTGGACTGTTATTAAGTCATTTATTTAAAGAAAATGATGGACACTGACAAAATGAATTTGAAAAGTAATAAGAGCATCAAAAGAAACTTATCACTATTATAAGTCATTTATTTAAAGAAAATGATGGACACTGACAAAATGATTTTGGTTTCTTTTTAATCACTTGTTCATTCATCCTTGACCATGAGTATGACTGAAGCATATGCATGTAATCACCTAATTAGTGAGACAGTTGGTTGGACACTGGATATGGAGTGATTTCAGCAGTTGAATTGCAAGCTTGAATAAAAGCAATAAAGAAAATCACAAAAAAAAACAATATGCCACGTCTGTCAAGAGAGCAGTGCCTTCGTGCAATCGGCATGTTGGCGGCTGGACTAGGGCAGCGTACTGTGGCTTGCCATCTTGGGTACTCACAGCCAGCGATTTCAAACCTGGCGAGACGGTATAAGCAGACACACTCTGTCAATGACAAGCCACAAACTGGGAGACCAAGAGTCACAACATCTGCCCAAGATCGACAGATCAGTTTGCAGCATCTTTGTGATGTCAATTCTTAATCGGCACAACAAAAAGTCACTGCACCTGCTCTAAAACAGAGTTTGTAATTTTTCGATCACTTCTAGTGAATTTTATCCAAATATAAATAAGTTTATTTTGCTGCGCAGTGTGTGTGTGTGTGTGTGTGTGTGTGTATGTATATATATATATATATATATATATATATATATATATATATATATATATATATATATATATATATATATTAATTTCAGGCTTAAATGAATCAATCAAAAGCAGTAAAAACATTTAATGAAATACACTTAGGCATGCAATAACATGTTTAGTGTTTAATCATATGTATTTATTATGTAATAATATATTTTAACACACTGCTGTCCTTTCAATCTGTATAGGGTAGGTAGATTCAATGATACTGATTGTATATTCTGACCCATAGGTTATTTTACAATATATTTTACTTGTATATGCGTATGGTGTTTTAATCTTGATAATATGCTACTTTGACCATTCTCTTTTGTCAGATGCATGTTTGTACAAAAAAAATCATTTTTGGAATACCCTCATAACCTATTAGCTATAAGCCTTTTTTTTTCAATCCAGTCTTGTTAACTGTGACAAATCACCTTATGTAAGAGGAAGCTTACTGCATTTAAGAAAACTAAAGATTTAGCTTAACTGAAATGCATGACTCAGCCCTTATCATCAAAGGAACACGGAGGACTGGATTTACATATTGTAGTTGATGCTTTTAGAGAGATAAATATGACTTAATATTTCTCAGTTATGTTTATTTCACAATAAAGTGGATTTGGTATTTTAAATCCTTGTTTTTGTTATTTGAGAATGAATAATTGATGTTCATTCTTTTTTTTTTTTTGTTGTTCTTACATTTATATGTTTCCCTGGACAGCGCAGTAGATAAATGTCACCCGTAGATAAATATTTTAAAGTATGCAATATCTGTACCATAGCCGTCAAAAGAAAGAAAGCCACCGTAAGTAATACATCTGTGTTTAAGTCTTAGGTGATAAATTGGAATTATCCTGAGTGTGCCCTTTCCTTCAAAATCCAACAGTTGTTGCAAAACGCCATTTCACACGATAGATAATAAAACCTATTCAGGTTACTTTGAATAAGTAGGTGATATAGGGTATCAAAAGTTCTTATAAATTTGTAATCATAATAGATACAAAAATGGAATAACGATTATTGTATCTCAAGTTGTTGTTGTTGATAATATGCAAGTATGCATTCTATTGAATATTTACTAACTGTGTTACCAGTGCATGTTAGTGGAAACAGTATAAAGGAATTTCCATACATGAGAAGTCCACTGCATATGCACAATGAGTTAAATACAGTATCATTAAAAAAAAAAGAAAACTCACTGGTTTATTACATTCTTTTAAAGAACGTTGATCTTTTTCAAACCCTGGTACACTAAGGGCCATATTTCCATGAGTCAAACAGAAACTAGATATAGATCTGCCACAGATTAGATCAACTGCAAAGTGTCGTGTGAGTCTGCAATTTAAAAACACACATTTGCAGTTGATAAAAATGGACCACTGTGCATAAGCATTTTCTCTCCATTTTCAGAATGTAATTCACATCTTGGAGTCCTGGGTTTGATCTTCTATTGCTATTTTGCGTGTTTTGTAGTTGAGTTGCATCTGCTTTGCAGATCCTCAGTTGCTGACCTTCCTTGCAGTTTTTGACAGGCGCTACAAGTTCTCCTGATGCAAGTGCACTCAAAACAAGACGTGAAAAAGATGTGTTGGCTATATATGTATACATATATGTTTCAATATGACCTGTGGAAACAGCTACATTTATACCAGAAAACAAAGTATGATCAATTCCCTGGTCTTGTCACATCAAGAACACATTTATGTGTGGACTTACTAACATGAGTGCATATTGTTCTTTTTTTTTTTGTAAGTACATTTTGTTTTAACTGTATGTTTAACAACTCTTCCTCAAAATACTGATAAAACCTTACCCCTTACTGGGTCATGCTGTGTATAATTTTAATCAATAGTTAAGTATGTGTGATTATTATATATTTTCAAGGTGTCGACTCAACTAGGTCTGCCCCCTTATTTTAATATTATTATTTTTTTACACTTCATTATCAGGGTTATATTAAAACACATTGTTATACATAAGCACACACAACAAACCTTAAACGCTTAAACTACTATAACATTGTGCTAAACAGATGTAATGAGAAATGGTGTGCTTTATTTTTTAGTGTATCTTGCATTTTTCTGATTTATGCATTAGTTTAATTGGGTGACATTTTGTAATTATGGTTTTGATGTGAGAAATATGTTTTATGGCATTACCAGGTATTAAAGACCAGCAAAGTGAAGATTCAATTACAGCAGTCTGAACACATTATTAATTTCCTTCAACAAGAGCGAACAAGCTGTTTATATGATTTGCAATTGTAATGGAATATTCCTTGTGGATCCTGTCGGATATATGAAATCCCCGATCAAAATTCAAAGCAGGGTCAGTGTAGAACAACTGAACTCTTTCCCAATTTTAATTAGAATTTGATACAATTACTGATACTGTACAATGCTGCACAACTGAAGCCACAGAACAGAGCTAAACTAATTATACAGAGGAATTCAAAGTCAAAGCTAACCATTGCTGTGTGTGGAATTATTTACATAATGTTAATTCAATACAACACTATACCAGAGCCCATGTGTTTGTAATATTCATTCCTTTTTTTATGTAATCACACTTGTTAGGCATGTTTTCTCCTGGGAGATTTAAGTACAATGGCTATGAGATGTTTTGTTTTGTGGCACATTATACTTTTTTTTTTTTTTTATTCAATTACGTAAATGTACATTGAAAACAGTTAAATGTTTCTGTTCAAACTATTTGTGCTTTATGAAAAGGTGTCTAAAAGGTATGTTTAAATTATTTGCTGAGCCAATTAAATCTAAATCTAAACCAGCAAAATGTAAACTGCTTTTTTTTCTTCAGAGATCAGATTTTACTTAAAGCCCTCTTTAACAAAAAAAATGGCAAGAGAAAGGCAAAATTGTTCGATCAAATTCCATCTCATAGAAGCTTGACAAGTTGCTATATTATTTTGCACTAAAAGTTTTGAAAGGTGTTTTTTAATTTTGTAATTAATGCATTTTAGTTGAATTAATTAACACCACTTTGCAACACTAAAAGTAGTGATAAACCACACCAGATTTCAGGTAATGCTTACAAACTTTCATTTTAAAGTATACCTCCTGTGTGTGCAACCATTTTCACAAGTTAAATCCACTAAGCGTTTTTCCCATTAGCACCAAATTGGTATTCAAGGCATATAGGATGCAAGTGATTTACTGTAATCAAAGAAGTCAATAATGTCCTGTAGGTAATGTTTTTCACCAAAAGCAGTTTATTACACAGAAAGCAGAAGTCTCCACAGCTTTACAGTACAGTACAGTGAAGCTCAGAGTACTGGGTGACCCTCAACAGCAATGAGAATCACAAAGGATTTCTGCTTTACAGTTTCTAATTATACTGAAAGCAAGCATTTATTAACATACAGTCAATTTACATACCGCCAACATCCCAGACTTACTCTAAACTATTTGTATTACCCTATACTAGCCTTTTAAACCAGTTCTAACTGATTTCAGTTTTGAACATAGCTTTGTTATCTTTATGGCATCGCACACACTCCATCCTCTGGTTCAGACTACTGCCAAGTATCTTGTATGCACTGAGTGAAAACTTAAATATATACATACCAATTTCACCTTCATAGAACAAGCAGATTCCGTGTAGCAGTGTCATATTTGTATAGAATCTGTATTGTTCCTACATTACAAAATTGAAGAGAGACCCATTAATGAAACCTCACAGTTTCCCTATCAGGGACGATGTGCCACTCTGTGTGAACATCGTAAAAAAAATAAAAATTGCCATACCTTAGACATATTGGAGAGAAATAACCTTTTTATGATTGAAGAGCTATGTGTAAGGTAGTGCGAGTCTGCTGGTAAAAAGTGTGAGAGAAATTGCAGTTGAAAACGCTGGCACCTGTAGCCAGGTTTTATTATGTAACGCATGCAATACAATACACCACCACCGGGCTACCAACAATGGTATCACTTGGAATTGTGTTGCTTCTTCAGCAGGGTCATGGTTTTCACTCAACTTATACAAAAATACAAAATGTAGAACAATGTTAAAACTAAGCTATAAAAAAACAAAGCCTAGCGTAGCCATGCACTGCTCCTGTTACAAGGGAGGTACTGCATGAGGAACGCTATCCTAACTAAGCATACTTGAATTAACTGAAACTAAATCTTTACCTTTTTTCAACCAGTTAGTAACATAACTTAATCTACTCAGTTTAACAAATCTTACTCATTGTGAAAGGGTAGTGTCACTGGTAAGGTGGGTTACAGGCTGAAGCGGATGTTTATTTACAAACAAAAGACAAACAAACAAGGCACAGGGGCCAAAAGAAGGGATTTAAACAAAAACCAAACCTTACAGTTAAACAGTTGTGCTGTATTGTCCAGGCTGGGCAGCACCTTCACTGGAAACACCAACAAACAAACAACAACAGCCTCCTGTTTAGCTGGGCCTTTGCCTTCACTGAACTCTCCACCAGACATAGGATTCCTGGCCCCCTGTAGACCACGTGGTTGGGACATGATTGATGATCAATTATTCAATCAAGACCCAGCCACATTCCACACGTGCATTCGGCAAGGAATAGAATGAACTATGAACTATGAATTGTCAAACTTAAATACAAAATACCACCACACACTGTTTACAAGAGCAAGGCTGCTGACAGGTCACACTCATCCAAGCTGGAAATCAAAGGAACAGGCTCCGAGCTCCTCTTTTAGCAAATTAGCAATCAATTACTTGGATTCGCAATTTAAAATCATTATGAAGACAACATATGCAAGGTTTTGACTGTATCAGGTGTGTATTCAGAGTTATAGGGGTGGGAATAAGGCAAATGGCCCATCTCAGCAGCAGTCTTTAAATATTAACCATGAAATAATGTACAAATATTGGCATAGTCGTGTGGGCAGGTAAAGGGGTAAGTGTCATTAGACACCATTCATATTTAGAATGACAATAAAGGCAAAAGCGCTGCTAAATATTAACGACCATGTCTCACTGATTGCTGCCTCTAATATTCCTTCAGAAAATCTGCAGCCAAATATGTTCTCCAGACTGGCCTGCTTTTGAGACTGTTCTTGGTAAATAACCTGAGCAGTACACCCTACTCCACACAACTCCTCGTCCAAGCCCTTGTACTCTCCCAGCTAGACTACTGCAACTCCTGTCTGACATTCCTGCATCCGCCATCCGTCCGCTCCAGCTCATCCAAAACTCCGCTGCTCACCTGATCTTCTCTCTGCCTCACTTCTCCCA